>NW_009703077.1:0-28308 GCF_000703405.1 Apaloderma vittatum | reverse complement strand
GGAATGCCAAAGACACACAGTGTTTTGGCAGAATGACTTCAACTCTGCAAAGTGGATACTTTTGAAGAGGAGATTGGGTGAGTGGGTTACCTACAGTCTGCATTTCCTCCTTTGCTGTACAAAAAGCCAGCATTTACTTGTCAGAAGTGAGAACAAGCAAGCTGCTCTCTTTACTCCCTCTCATATGTGCTCTTCTTAGCTTTTCCACTGCAGCTATGTAGCTGTTAGACTTTTTTTAATTGCAGCTTAAGAGAAAAATGAAAGAGTATTGTGATCTGGGCTAGTACTTAGTACAAGCTAAGATATTCCTGCAGTACAAACACGAAAGAAGAAAAATAAAGAAAGAAATTATTGGGCAGAAGTGCAGGTTGCCTTAATATTTCATTCTGAATATATTTTAAGAAACAGCAATTTTAAATTCTGTATTTGATTAACACTGATTAAAAAAAATAAGCACCACTTCTGTTTGAATTTCTTACTATTTACATCATTCACTCCTAAGCAAAATTCATTGATAGTCTCTTCCGCTTTTAGTTCTAGCGAGTTCTTTTGATGATGTCTTGAAGTATATTTGGAAGCTGGTTTCAGTTTTACTGATTCATTGGGCTACTTGATGACCTCGCATTCAAACAAATTCAACTTTAGCACCAATTTGAAATAAAGCTTGTTATTTTGTTTTGGTGTTGGTTTTATGAACCCTTTAGGACAAATTGTATTGCTACTTATCTTTTTTATAATCTCTAAGGACTGAATGATTCTTAATTTATAACTTTGTGAAATAGTTTTTTATCAAAACATCATTACTCTTAGTATTAAATATATTTCTATAGTGCACATAAAGGATATAAAATGTGCACAATCGTTAGGACTCAGCAATTACTTTTAAATATTATTATTCTTTTATTTATAATTTTGCATCTTTTAATCCTTTAGTAGCTTTAGCATGCATTACTTACTGGCCATTCCTTTTGTCTTTACTAAAAGCAAACTAACACATTCCTTTCCCCAAATCTTGTATCTTCCTGACCTCTTGATACAGTGAAACATTTTAAACTTTTAAAAGTTTTACAATGTGTTATATGACAGTTCCCACATAGAATTGCCCATGACTTATCTTAAACAGAGTTTAGAAATCTCTCTATGCTTAGCGGATATGCAAAAAGTACTTACAGACTTGCTTAGAAGAGTAGATCTCCAACAGATTTCTTTAGTCTGTGATTTTCAATAATACTTGGCACGGATTTTAGGGGGACTGTACCTATTTATTAGATCAGTGGTGTTAGAAATAACAGATATGTTTTTAGGAACCTAGGACTTTGCTGATCTGAAATTCGGGCAGCAATCTTCAAGCAAAATGCAGACTGATTATAACTCTTCTGAATTAATTATATTGCTCAGAGGATCTCAGGAACAGGAAAACTGATTAAATTCTTAGTCCTCAAAGAGTCAAGAGATACATTTTAGGGAAGCATATTCTCCAAAGAACTGTAGTTCTGAGGCGTATCTAAATCCATTCCTCCTTCCTCCCCCCTCACATTTTCAGCCCTCACGCTTATACTGGAAACACTACTTTGAGAGGTAATTACCAAAACTGGGATCCTCTGGGTTTAAACATTCCATTCTACATATTACAGTCAACAACTAACTCACACCTCCTTGACCAAAGCAAGTCAGTAGTGATGTCAGGCAGGTAGTTAAACAAATATTTCTAATATATTTGGGTTATCAAAATATCAGGTATAAGGGAAAAAAAATTGTTTGGAAAGCAATATAGCCATGGGTGAGTGCATGCAGAGAGGAGTCGTTCTCCAGCTGACCCTCTGCACACAGCAATTGGTGCAGCTCAAACTCCTGAATAGCATAATGTGTACTTAGCATGAGTGATGTTCTCTTCCTTGGGCCCGTTCTGAGAAGGGCAAGTTGATGAGATTTAACTGCATCTGACTTGCAGGTGCCAGTGTTAGGAAATGGAATTCATAGCACTCAGTCAAGATTCTGCATTCCGTATACAAAGAATTGAGGAAGTCAGGTGCGTTAAGAGGGTGTGGATAACATGAGCCTACATGAGTGTGAGAGCCGCAGCCAAAGGAGAGTGTTCAGACTTTTGATGCTTGCACGTACTTCTCTTTCTCTGTAAGATGGATTGAGATGCTGAAACTACTTTTGACACCTAAAACATCACATTTGCTCTTTCAATACAAATGGTTGGCCTATTCTTCAAGTAAAGAGTGATGGTAATGCTACCAGCATTGACACAGTGTTCTGCCACCTAGGGTATGCAGCCAAGGTCCTACCTTAACCTCAGGTGATTTGAATCCTTATCTCTACAACTACCTGAAAAGGAGTTGGAGCAAGGAGGGGGTCAGCCTTTTCTCCCTAGTGGCAGCAATAGGACTAGATGAAATGGCTTCAAGTTGTGCCAGGGGAAGTTTAGGCTGGATGTTAGGAAGAAGTTTTTCACTGAAAGGTCATATGGCACTGGAACAGGCTGCCCAGGGCAGTGGTGGATTCATCATCCCTGGAAGTATTTAAGAATCATGTTGATCTGGTGCTTAGGGATATGGTTTAGCTGTGACCTGGGAGTGCTAGGGTAATGATTGGACACAATGATCTTAAAGGTCTTATCCAACCAGAGAGATTCTGTGATCCTGTGATTCTCCAGAAGATGAAACAATATATTGACTGTCCTACCAAACGTGTATCGCTGGGCTGTCAAGAACACAAATTGTTGAACCTAAAGGAGTTCTAGTTCTTACAATGATGGTAATGAGACACTGAACACGTTGCCCAGAGAAGTTTTGGATGCCCTGTCACTGGAAGTGTTCAAGGCCAGGTTGGATGGGGCTTTGAGCAGCCTGTTCTAGTGAAAGATGTCTCTGGCCAGAGCAGGGGAGTTGGGCTACGTGACTGTCAAAGGTCCCTTCCAACCCAAAGCTTTTTATGTTTGTGAGAGTACTCTGTACGTAAGATGAAGAACTTGCTTGTGTTTTTTCCATCTACATGCTTTACACTATACAGGCAGAATAAAGAACTTGATCTTGAAAGCAAAGGCTGAAATGGATAGTTTATTATTAGATTATGCTGATGGATTTGGTTAGAGAAATATTTCTTAAATCAATGTTCTGGTGCTAATTAGTTCCTTTGTATGACTGTGCAGTGAACTTGACAGATATAACCCTCATAATTTTCACTTCATGAAGAGCTGTGTTATAACACAGATTACAGGAATCACTGAGTACACTCTGGTTAATTCTATTGACATGACTAAAACCAGAATATGTGAGATCATGTCAGACAAAGTTCTATTCATTTCCAGATTATTAATACCTTTTGGTTTGTGACTGTCTATGTTAATTCTATGGAGAACAATTTTATTTAATTAAAGTTCTGTAAAAATCCAGATAAATAACTACATCAATTTGTAAAACATTAAGATAAAAATATCCATAGTGTTCAGAAATACATCTGGTAATGAAGTGTTATCTTTTGACCAAAGAATTCAATGTCTGGCTTCAAGATCATCTTAGCACTTCTCTCATCCAGGCTCCTACAAAGTCCTCAAAATATGCAGAATGATATATTGTGTTCTGCTTAATCACTGAGCATGTGAATAAATGCAAATTTTTAGATGGGAAAAAGTACTCCAAACTATACTTTAATAGTCTACCCTTCCTTACTTGTCTCTAAGCAAACACAGATGAGCCCAACATTATGTATTCTCTTAGTAAAAGAGTATTACAATCAAGCTGATAGTCTTCTCATTTATACAAACTATTTTTTCCTGTTTCAGAATCTTCTTAACTAACATAACCCATATGTGACAGCTGCTGTTGATAAAAGCTCTCTAAAAGCTGTTCTGCTTGAAAATATCATGTGTGTTTGTTTGGTTTTTTTTTATTTCACAACACTAAAAATTATTAGAAACGATTGACTTTTCAGTCTGATATTACTTTGTATTATGTCATTTTCTTCTTGTATGATTGAAGGAGTTCTTAATTGGATTAAAATTCAGGATACTTGCGTAAAGAAAATGTCAAATAAAGTAGGAAGCTACCTAAGTGATCAGGTTAATTGTTCATGAATGGCAATTCTAGAAAGAAGGAAAGATCATACTGAGGATGTTTTTTAACAGTTGATTGGAAAATAATATTACACAAATAATAGAGAACCAATTTTAAAAAAAACAGTTCATAAAAATTTTGTAAAGAAGAGATAGTAATAAAAGATTACATATAAGGAAACAGAGAATAATTCACATTGTATTTGAGAGTTTTGTAAAAAAAAGATCTGGTTGTGTTTTATATCAATATCAATTCAAACTACATAGTATTTTTATATATATGTTCTATAAAATGACATTTTTAATATAAAGACTAACCAGATAGACATTCTTTTTATTCTGGAATTTCCTAAATTCTGGTTATCTGAATATGTGATTGGATTACAATTCTTTCATATGTGAAGAAGGTCTGGGTCTTTTGTTTTCAAGGAAATATAAAAAAAGAAAGAAAGAAAGAAAACAGAGAGAAGAGAAACCTTATGTAACTGCCCTTTGATCTCCCAGTACACCAGAGAGAAATTCTTCCACTTGAACAAATGAAGTAACTTGATAACGTACTTAGAGTGGTCTTCTTTGTTGATTATCACTAGAAGGGTTAGGTCATGTTGTTAGCATTTGCTGATAGCAGCATGATAGCAGAGAGGAGTGTTGGGTTCCGGCTGGAGAGGAACAGCCTTTAGTAGGTAAGGACTTTCCTGCCTGCTGTGATGGACCTCTTCTGGTCCTTCTATGGTGCCTTTGTTGTGGCCTCTTCAGCAATCTGATTGCATATGTGGTTATGGAACATCTGAGTTTTGCTATAAATACATTCATTTTTTCTTGCCCTGGCTCTTTTAGATCATTGAACGGTGGCCACCAGCACAATGTGCAATTAGTGGGTGCATGTGATGAATGCATGATGTTTTCTAAGACTTGTCCTAAGGGCTTGTAGGAAAGGTGTCAGACAGAAGTTTTGGCAGCAATACAGTCTGGAGTCCTGTCAATCAAGAGACACTAGAGAGCAGTCTACAACCAGTTCATGTTCTCTCATGTGGCTGGAGAAACAGCAAGCGAAGTTGCAATAACAGGGCAGGATGTAATTGCTGAGGTGTTGGCTTAAATCTCAGCCAAATTTGGACACACTATCACTGAGAGAGTATTCCCATAGACTAGCAGCTACCAATATGCCAGCTGAGCTGGCAGTCATGCCTGCTACTGTAAAGGCAGGAGTACTCACCAGAGAATTGTGCTTTTTAATGTGCGTAAAGAAATGTACTGCTTGTAAAACAATGTGTTGGTGTCCTTAACTTTCAGGAAACCACTGAAGGAGCTTGCCTGATAGCTTCAAAGAAATATGCACATACCCCTTACAATCTTTTGACTCTGAGGTGGGCTATTGACTTGAAACATATCAGATCAACCAGTTAAATTTCAGCAACTAGAAACAAGATTTTCTAGTGAAAAGTGCCAGGCAACTTTAAATAAACAGAACTGCCGGCTCGGCTTGTAATGAAACATTGCACATGTGCATATGCACACATATGCACTTCCTCAAAAACTTCATTTATGCCCATGTGTCTGCTCCTGGATGGACACAGCAGAGCTGGCCAGACGCAGACGGGAAGAATAGAGAGTTATGAAAGCGAGCATGAAATCTCGGGAGTCAGCCAGAAAATGAGACTCCCACCACTGCAGATGTTGCTCATAGGACGTGGTCGTGCAGCACGTGTGTGATAAACTCAAGAGGTAGCTCAAGAGTTTATAGGTGATAAGTATGCAGATGTGACCAAGGGGCAACATCACAAGCTGGACAGCAGTTCTGCTGATGATGATACAGTAGGTATCTTCCTTTCTTCATCAGCACTAAATCAGCTCCTCTGTAATATTCCTTGAGTAAATGAAGAGCTGTCAAACAAGAAAAGATCCTCCCTAAGATAGAAGTCAAGAGACGGACAGAGTATTTAATTGCACCCCTTGACATCATCCACATTAGGCTAGCTGCCATAAATTGTGGATAGAAATGTGGGCTGTACTTCTTCGAGGGTGGGTGGCCTATTTAATTCATATAGTAATACATGGTTATTAATGTACCCTCTGAAAACAGAGGGAAACTGCTAAAGCTGCATGTTGAGGGAGTTTAGGGGAGCTTCCATAGACCAACAGCTTCAAGGAATGCTTTGTAATAAACACAGGTCCCTAAGAAACAAACCAAATAGTAATATGTTATTAAAATTAAAACCACATTATTAAAAGAATGACTTTATGGTAGTGTTTGGACTATTTTTCAGGTTTCTTGGCTGATGCTTTCCTCCCTGCTGTTCCAGACTTCCCCACAAGCATTGTCACAGCTATAGGCTTCAACAGCCCTTCATCTGTTATTGAGATTCTTACAACTTTTTTCTTCCTTTCTGAAAACTGCACCATAGAGCTCTTTACTAGTGCCAGTTTTGTTTTCTTTTAATACAAATAAGTAAGTTTAACTGGGCAAACTTCTTTCTTGAAATGAGGAGTGACAGCAACTAGTGCTAACATAGAAAGAGAAAATACCAAAATATCAATCTATTTCTATTTTGCAGGCTTCTTTTTTTTTCCTGGCTTATATTGCTTGTCATGTTTCTCTTTTTACAGTGGTGGCTCACATTCCTCACCATACTATTTTTCAATACCATCACTGATATCTATGTAGTAGGTGTCTGCTGAGAGGGCAAATAAAAAGAAAAAAATCTGGACAGTAGTCACATCCATGGATCGGAAAACAACCATTCTCTGCTTTGGATAGTGGATAGTTAAGGGGTAGATAATACTTGTTTGGGCTGTCTGAGAAATGTGTAGGTTCTGTATACTGGAACTGATAATCTATTTACTAGTATTTATATTTGACTAGACCACAGTTGCTCTCCAAATATCTAAGAAATAACTATAGTGGAGATATTATTTTAAACTTGTTCTTATGAATCATAAATAGTGTGGGAGACTGTTCTAATGTTCTGACACTGATCAATGGGTGAAAAAGGAAAAGGATTGTCATTTTACAAAAAATTAGGTCTGTTGCAGTTGGTACTGCATTTTAATATCAGTTGGCAGTTGAAAAGAGATATTTCTACATATTATGCCCTAATTATAAGAATGTATTTCTTTTTTTTTATTATTTTGTTCTTAATCTTTCTGGATCATGACACAGTTAACTGTTAACTTTTCAGTTCCTTTGTGAAAGAAAGAAGCATTGTCCACTGGTCTCCTGAAACCATTTAAAACAGCAGCAAATATCTAAACAATACTTAGGACGTTGTTCTCATAAGGGTAACAGCTGTTGTTAGGTCAAATCTTTCCAGAAGAGAATGCAGACATTACATTCACAGAGACCATGTCCAAATATCACATTTACCTTTGTATGCCTAAATGTGTTAACACTGTAATATAATCAAAAGTTCTAGAAGAACTTCTTAGTAGCAATTTACAGTAAGATTTTTTTTCCCTGAAAATTTCAGTTTCAGTCATCCTAACACTATACACAAATTCTACTGAGTTTATACAATAGTTTCATTTAGTTTTCTTCAGCTTAATTTTACACAAAACTTCAGGTGTGAAAAGCCTTCCTCTGGTCTTTTTATCCAGTGGCTTGGGGGTTAAAGTACTAATACAAACAGCAGCTAATGAATTCTCTGGGTTAAGGGATTTTAACCCTTATCTTTAAACTTAAAAATTAGAAAGTATCTGGGAGCAAGTGGACAGACTTAGTTTATTCTGTTGAAACTGTACTATTTTAGGTAAATGCATTCCCACTAGCTTACGGACTGAAACACAAGCATCTACAAGTTGGGTGAGTAACTTAACTAGACCCAGTATTTACATTACGAAGTAGCAGGAACATAAATCAGCCCTGTCCCATGCATTATTGTGTCTAGCTCCTTAGCCTCCTCACTTTCTCAGACCAATCACAAGACCAATATTGATACTCTCCTGCAGAAATAGAGCTTATTAGTTTGGGCTTGGTAGCTCATATTCATGGTGATCGTACCTTATCTCCCAATTTGGAAATCAGTGGTCTAAGATTTACAGCATTAATCTGGAAGAGGATGGCCAAAACTTAAATTTCCTTGATTCAGAGCACATGTGGTGAAATACAGCATAGAAAGAATGAATAAATTGTGTTAAGCTTGAAGAACTGTACCTGGTGAGAGGATTTGAAATAGACATAGAGGAAGGAAAAGATCTGATTTCTCAGTCAGTGAAGGACTAGTCGAGAAGTAATAGGCTGAAACCACAGTACGGAAGGTATAAATTACAAATAGAAAAACTTTCCAGTAATTAAGAAGTGAAGAACATATTTCCATATTCCGATCAGTAACAGGAGGGACACACCTCAGAATAAGCTAGGGCTGACCCTCCAACACTATGCTGTATTTCACCATATGTGCTCTGAATCAAGGAAATTTAAGTTTTGGCCATCCGCTTCCAGATTAATGCTGTAAATCTTAGACCATTGATTTCCAAACTGGGAGATAAGGACTGAACAGTTAATTGCTTTTTCCATAAGACCACAGAACAAGAATATACAATTCTTATCTTCTCTCTTACTAATCTAAGTAAAAATAATTAATTATTTTTCAAATATTTTAGGAGTTTAAACAGGAATTCACAAAGAGTGGCAGAGAGAACCATCACACTAGATTCTACAGGAAAAGGATGAAAACCCTTAATAAAAAAAAGCAGGTGAGGGCTTGAGTAGGGCATCTTTTAAGCAGATACCCAAACTACCACAATACATCCTAACTATGGGTGCACTGACAGTGACAAAACAGGATTATGAGGGGAACTTTAGACTTTCTGTGAAACAAACCCTAGGATTTAAAGCATTTGGAAATTTCTCATTTCCAAATCTCATATTTATTTTTTACTCGGTAGGAAAAAATAAAGAAAACTGAAGTCAAATTTACAACTGTTTTCTGAATGACCTCAAATTGTGTTTTAGAAAAGGATAGGAAGGGGTAAAGACATTTGTTACTGGAAGAAAAAAAAATCGTCCAACTTCAGTAGTTAGACAGTGTAAACAGAGC
Organism: Apaloderma vittatum; assembly: GCF_000703405.1. Lineage (NCBI taxonomy): Eukaryota > Metazoa > Chordata > Aves > Trogoniformes > Trogonidae > Apaloderma > Apaloderma vittatum. The sequence goes on along the minus strand of NW_009703077.1, from coordinate 19,212 downwards.
ACACATCTGAGTCTCTGTTCAAAGCAGAACACTGGAAAAAAGCTTTCAAATTTAGCATGACAGTATAATAAAAATTTAGACAATATAAACCACTTAAAACTACTATAAATAGTAACTTTCACTTAAATTCACATGCAGATGAATTTTTCTTAGCATGGAGGGTAGGAGATTAAAGAATTTCTGCCAAAAAATCAGGATTAAAAGATAGAGTTCAAATGTATATTTAGAGCTGGGAAATATGAGGGATGGTAGTGATTATTTTAGAGCTCCACCAAGCACCTTTGTCCAATTAGCCAAATGCTTTCTTTTTCAGAAGAGCTTGAAGGAGTCCAGAGCTGCTGGCTGGCCTATGGAGCAGACATAAGTACTGCTTTAGGAGATGGTTAATCTTTATTGTCTTTAAATTTGGTATTCCGTAGAATGGGAGATAAATAGTACAACTTATTCCAAAAAGTAGAGTGGAGGTACAAGAGCTGCATAAGCACAAAGTGACATTATTCATGTGCATTTTGAAACTGTGTCCTTTCATTTCACAATTTTTCCTTCTCTTTCCTTCAAAATAATTATTTTAACAAATACTTTTTATAAAGCTGAGCATCTTCAAATAAAAAAGATAAAAATTAGAGGGTGTGAGAAAACTGCATTTGAACGTTGCTGCTAACTTCAAAAGTTCCTGACAGGAAAGCTTGGTGTCAATACTAAGGCTTGCAAAACAATGATGATAATAATAATTGGTTAAATTGTCTCTCTTTTTCTCAACATATGTGAGACAAGCTATCAGACTGAAATGTGGGCAGGCCATTCTCTAGCTTTTCCATTGGTAGAAGACAGTAGTTATTTGTGCATCCAGGAATGCTCAGATGGTTCCAGAGTCTTGTTGCTTTATTTATTACATCAACTTCAGAGTAAAAAGCCAACCACAGAGGATGTCTCTTTAGAAGAATTAACACAACGATAGCTGGGCTACAAGGACAGTTATCATCAACATAACAAGTAAGCCAAATATTTGCCTTAACAAAAAAGAGGGTTGGGTCAGTATAACATGGTAGTCCCTTTTATTTAACTTCTTTACACTTAGCTAAATCTGTGCATTAAAATAGTTTCAAATACAGAAATCAGCTTTAGCTTTAAAAGTGCCAAAACAAAAAGATTTTCCATTTTTGGCTGAAACTATGCTCTGAATTCATTGACATTTTCTAGTTTGAGTTCTCGTGAAATTCCTGTTCTAGACGAGTTTACAATGTCAAAATATTTCACCAGATGTACTTAAATATAGTAAGCAAGTCACCACTTTATCTTGATTTTGATAACCTAAGCAGGTTGGGGGGTTTTAGACGTTTTCTCCAGCTCTCAAATCGTGTTGCAGCTTCTCCAGTTTCTCAATAACCTATGCAAAATGCAAACGCCAGAGATGTCTACGATGTTCTTTAGTACCCATCTCATGGATGGATGTAGAAGGAAAAAATCAGCCTCAGTATGAAGGCTTGTAGAGGTTTAACCATTTTTTACAGAACTGATTTCAGAAAGATTGCAAAGAGCAGCTGATACCAAGTAAGGAAAAAGCAGTTTCTCCCAGGATTGTGATGGTGCCCATCTTGGATCTCATTGACGACAGACAGCAAAGGTACTGAAATGTGAAACTGCCCCTTCTATTTGTTCAAGTGTATCTCCTGCAAACTACATCCCTGCGGATTTGATTCAACACAAAGCATGTGCTGCCTTGAGGGCTCAGTGGTATTGCTTAATGGAAATAAGGAGATGGTCAGGAAATCAGCACAGTCTGAAGCTACTAGCAGAGAAAGGGGGAAAGGTTTAGTTTTCAGGCACACACTCTTCTGACAAGCCTGCCATCAGTCCCATCTCCTGTGACTCCTTCAGAGAACAGCTGTGTCACAGGCATGAGTGCAAAAGCAGAGTCTACCACAAGAAGCACTTAGCGTCCCAGCTTTTCTGTCCCTGTAACCCACTACTTTGATCTTGCAAACAAATACTTTCCTCTGCCATGGCCAGCTCAGTGGCCAAGATCCTCACCACTGTTGTCAATCTTATCTTGGTAATTTTTTCTTTTTTTAAATTGTTTTTGCCTGGCTTTCCTTATTTCTACACTCCTTTTTTATCTTTTGCATCATTCTCTTCTGCTACAAATGCCTGGAACACTCCATGAGGTACATTGGAAAAATCATTCTGCCTGGCATGTCCTGGCAGATGAAAAAAAGGTTGGTAGAGAAGAAATATAAATATAAATACAAATACAGGGTTTCTTTAGCTTCGCTCTTTAGGAGCCACATTAGGAATTGCATGTATGTTAAGAGTGTGGTAGTTAAATTCTTAGACCATTACCACACTACTGTCTCAAGTACCAGTGTCAAAGCCAGTTATATCACACAAACTTGTGGCACTCTGTTCACTGCAGCAGATCAGCTACATCACGCATTTGCACAGGAGCACTCCCATTCCAAGAGGGAAAAAACATCCCGGGCAGGACTAAAAGGAGCAACTCCAAGAGCAGTGGCCACAGGAGTGGAAACCTAACGCTGTTAAAGTCCATTAAGCATAGTGGGATTTCACCCCAGCCTCTTTTTTCCTGCTTTAAGTGTGTGATTTGGCAGGGGAAAAGTTCAACCGAAGGCACACAGTTAGGCTATACATACAACAAAGAGGCAGGGAGGAGGAAAAAAAAGCAACACAAAGGATTACTTTAAAGTTAGATCTCAGCTCCTTTAGCTTTACACAATGAAGGAAAGCACATAGGTTTCAACAGGATAAAAGCAGACTTTATTTTGTAAAGAGATCTCAGGATGAAACAAAGGAATGTAATTGTACCTCCTATCTGCAAATCTGAGGTGGTGAAGGAAAAGAAAGTGGGTGGATGGTTAACAAGAATAGCTTGAAACCACGCTTTGTTAACAGAGTAAAATTAGCTTGCTGAGAACCTTTATTTTCCACATAACTTTTAACAGGAGCATTATTTTACATAGTGCTACGGTAGAGAGCCCATTTACAAATTTGCAACAAGTAACCACTGAACTTGAGCTAATTTCTCTCTCTGTTTTCTGTTTCATCTGCTTAATTAATGACGATACATTTGAGTTGGGTTGCTAGCACATCTATAGCTAAAAGCCTGTCAGCGTTTCCATCCTGCACATCTAGGGAACTTTCACAATGGCATAATTTAACTCTGTGAAATACACCTGGAAAAAGTTTAGAAGTAAAAGTACAGTTTATTTTCAAAGAGGAAAATAATTCATGTAGCTCTGCTTGAAATGCAGGATGAACGAAGTAAAATTAAAACAGAAGGGTACTCAATTCATGTGCCCTTTTCATTTGCTCATTTTGGAACATATGAAAAACTAGGGATGGGTCAGACCAGAGGTCTGTCCAGCTCAGCACCTGCCTGCAACAGCAGTTGTGATACCCCTGACCTCTCCTGCTATAACTCCCGGCTACTGCCATAGGATCATCCCACACATTTGTCATATAAATGAGTTGACATCTGTAATTTGTGCTTTTATTATTTATTTTTTACAGTTACATTTTGGCAGATGTATACCGTACTTGGCATCATAAAGCCTGCTTCTAAGTACAGTTATATTATTAAGTGCCAGTTCATTCTGTCATTTCTAGAAACCATCTGTGGTGGGGCACAGGAACATCTCTTGAACGTTTGTGTTTGCATGGTGCTTAATACCAAGGAACCGGGGAGACCTGTCAGTGCTGCCATCCAAAAGCAGAACTCACCAGCCTGTTTTAAAAACCTGGCACCTCCTTTCTTTTTCTTTTCTAACCTTTTCCACAGTCTTGCAAATGCAAGATTCAGACTGTCCCCATCATTCGTTTCAAAACCTGATCGTTTTTTGGCTGGAAATGCCCTCTATAACTCCACTCTCAAATTCAGAAGTAGAGATTTTCCACTCATTTTTTAGGACTTTTCTACCTTGTGGGGTGGATTTCATTATGAGTTATGTCATGGCAGGTGTTCATCTCCCCTCACCTTCTTAATGCAGGAAGCATATGGGGCATTACCCACAATAATAACCCCACTGAATGTCTCTACCAGCAAAGATGACTGGAAAGCCAACTGGCCAGTCTGGATTTCCCTTTCGTAAGGGAAATTCCGTGGGAGTTATGGGGCTTGTGTAATAATAGCCTTATTCTAGAATATTTTCCTATATGAACTTCATGTTCACATTATGGGCTTGGGGAAACGCTTTTTAAAGAAAGGAGGTAACTTTTCTGAATAACAGTTGAAGAACACATTGATTCAGATTTAATTTCAAAGTGTCATGTTTGGGGGATTATAGATTCGGACTCCTGATCTTATCAGACTATATTTTTCACTGGTTTCACTCTTTTTTAAATGTTTGAGTTCACTCAAATTTATTTAGCAGATCCATCTTTGGAGGATGAAATCCCAACATAATTAAATTCAAGGACTCAAGCAAGAAAGGTAGACAAAATATGTGTTACTTGGAAAAATCTGTTGATTAATACTGAAGGGCTCTCTAACCAATTTAAAATTGAGATTAGTCTGAATCCATGTATTATATGGAAAATCATTCTAAAATTGCAACTTGAGAAACTGTATTTTAGTCTTGAAAAGTTTGATTTCTTCTGCTACACAAAAGTGAATGTGTATTTGCACTCTGAATTATATACGTATTCAACTCTTATCCTCCAAATAACCTCTTTTTAGAGTATTCATTAAGTCTATGGTCATACTTTTTTACATTATGTACTACCTTTTTTTTGTAATACAAGAGTTGCAATATAAAAATATAATACAAACCAAATCAAGTAATAACTTGGCTACAGAATAGATGCATTGGAGGGGTTTTATAGTGCTCCTTTTTGGAATATTTCCTTTTCTGTCTATTTAACATATCAGGCAGTCTTTCTTTTCTTCAGTTGTTTTAGCCAAATTGTGCTGCCCAGATCAGACTGTGTGGTAATGTTTATAATGTGCTCTCAGACTGGGACAAAGCAATCTGTTTCCCTGGTAGTGGGAAATACAGAATTTCCACCACTCAATGAAAGTGCTATTCTAAAGCAAGTTTCTTGCTGAGCCAAATAATGCCACTATGCTGCACAACACCAGTTGAAGACTGGCCCACATGCGTAGATTTTGCAATGTTTCTGCAAAGTTTTATGGCAAACTCCGTCTAGCTATTCTGCTACTCTCCTTCCAGAAAAGAAATATTTGCCAAGCAATCACTGTGAAAACTAGGCTGGGGAAACAGCTGTCTGTATTCTTTTCTCAAGTGAGAGCACAAACAATAAAGAAGCATAAAAAGCAAATGATTAAATTGAAAATAAATCTTGATATCTACTCAAAGTTGATATCTCTTAACACAGTTGAGGGTCTTACAGCTGAGGGTCTTACAGCCAAAGACTGGGAGTTGGAGTAAATACACTGCAGCAGAAAAGGAAGAACATTGTAGGACTCCCTGCTGGTACTACAGTCTTGATACAACGAAAGCCGCAACACCCCAGACAACCCTCTGCAACAGCACTGAAATTGCAGCCAATAAACTTGTGCAGAAACTTACCGATATAAAGCTGCCTAAAAATCTTGCTAGTGCTAGATCCTGTGTTTTCGATTACGTTTCCCCCCATTATACGTGCTTGAGTATTGTAAGAAGAGTTTAAGGGCCATACTGGGGGAATTTTTTTCTTAAGTCTTTGGAAAATTAACTTAAATCTCTGTGACCCAGACTGCTCATTTGGAGAGAATCCTTCAAAATGAGAAATTAAAGGGCCTTTGTATATGGGGAGAAAGGAGTAAAAAAAAAATGAAGTGTAGGAACTGTGCTTTTCTATAAGCCACGCTTTGCCCTACAAGTAAGCAGGGCTCTGCTCTGCAACAGAGCTTACTTCTTTTGCCTTTTCCCATTTTGAAGACCTCCCAACAACAAGACTACAAGGCCAGGAGAGGATGTTCTATGTTAGATGTTAGATGTTATATTTTAGTTTAATGAATAGTTATAGCCACAAAAACTCAATGGTATCTTGAAGTTAATTTTTCTTCCTTTGTTTTTTCAGATTTGAAATTTCGCTTCTACTTATGATTTAACTGTTACTTCATTGTAATAGTTCAGTAACAGTAACTTCATGGGTTGCCCAGAGAATCTGTGAGTGCCTCATCGCTGGAAGTGTTCAAGGCCAAACTGGGTGAGTCTTTGAGCAACCTGGTCTAGTGGGAGGTGTCCCTGCCCATGGCTTGGGGGGTAGGAACTAGATGATCTTTAGGGTCACTTCCAACCCAAAGCATTCTATTGTTCCATGGCAATGCATGTGAAGTATCTACAAGCCAGATGCAACAGAATTCTGCTTAATCTACTTTTAACATCAAACAGCTATGGATACAGTAAACTAATAGCATTATAAGGAACAGTAGTGCATTGTGACTACAAGGATTCCTCTCGCACAGACCAATACCTCTGTATTAATTATTCTCACTGGTCTGCATGTAAAATTAAAACATTTTTATCACTTTGAATTTCCTGGATCTAATTATTGCAATGTGAAGCAGGATATAAGTTCACCACATGTATTCCACATTCAGAGGTCTTATTCCAGGCATGCAGAACACCTAAAATCAAGTTATCATCAGAATTAAAGGTTCTATGACAATAAGGAATAAAACACTGCTAGTTCACAAAAGCTGGAAGCTAAGATGGTTTGTTATCTAAACACCATAGCATTAAAATGAATGTTAAGACTCAAAAATGGTGTGATATGTACACGTACCAACTTGCTTTCAATATAAACTGCTGCAGAAGTTTTGGGTGGGGTCCAAAATGTTCACCAAATTGTAAGCAGTTTTCAAATTGTCACACTGTCAGTTGTCTAACATGGTTGATCCAATCACTGTTTCTCAGCAAATTATAAGTGCTGGCAAAATAAATATGTTGTAAGTCAGAAGGACCTGGGGGTGTTGGTAGATGAAAAACTGAACATGAGTCAGCGATGTATGTCTGCAGCCCAGAAAGCCAATTGCATCCTGGGCTGCATCTACGGAAGCATGGCCAGCAGGTTGAGGGAGGTGATTCTCATGAGACCCCCCCTGCAGATCTGTGTTCAGCTCTCGGGACCCCACCATGTGAAAGACATGGACCTGTTGGAGCATGTCCAAAGGAGGGCCACAAAGATGATCAGGGTGTTGGAGCACCTTCCATATGAGGACAGGCTGAAAAAGTGGGGGCTGTTCAGCCAGAAGAAGAGAAGACTCCGAGGAGACCTTATAGCAGCCTTCCAGTTCTTAAAGGGCCTACAGGAAAGAAGGGGAGTGACTCTTCATCAAGGAGTATAGTATTAGGAAAAGGGGTGATGGTTTTAAACTGAAAGAGGGTGAATTTAGGTTAATTATTAGGAAGAAATTCTTTCCTATCAGGGTGGCCAGACAGTGGAACAGGTTGTCCGGAGAAGTTGTAGATGCTCTCTTTCTGGAAACGTTCATGGGGCTTTGAGTAACCTGGTTTAGTGGGAGGTATCTCTGCCCATGGCAGAGTGGTTGGAACTAGGTAATTGTTAAGGTCTCTTCCAACCTAAACCATTGCATGATTCTATGACTCTCCTGCAAGCCATCTATTAGAATAATAACTGTCTTATTTCCTGAAATATGTGTTCTGTGTCTCTCAGCATTCTCATCTGTATATTTAGGCTTTACTGGTCTAGTTCTTGGGGGTTAGAAATATACCAGCAGATGTCCAGCCTTTCTTGGATCCTGTCTTTATGAACTCTCGCAGCAATGAGTTCCACCAGCTAGCCGTGACTGGTGTGAAGAAACATTTCCGTACGTCACTTTTACATCTGCTGCCAGTAAATCACTCTGTTTTTCCTCCTTGCAGCCAGTTGATCTTTCTACTGAACAAGGTGATCCACCCAAATCTAGCAGCTGTGACTTGCTGTGATTCACATGGAGAGGAATGTGGTGTTACATGGAATTTTGTACGGAGGCAGACCCGTGGTTTTGGAGGGCTGATCTGCTAGACACACAAAGGCTTTCTATGCAGTCAAATTCTGCAGTAACCCATAGAACTTGTTTACAGTTTGAAAGTGGATGAGCAAAGAGCCACTGAGGTATTTTTTAAGCACCACAGGTATTTTTAAAGTAATTGTCTGTATTCCTTTGATGAACTTTGCCTGAAGGCTAATGACTGTAAACATTCCTACATAATAGGACTCTTCATTAACATATCTTCAGTCATTGTCTTTGCATTCATGGGGAAAAAATGCATGAGAGCAGCACGACTTGGAAGAAACACAGGCATTTTTTCTCTTATATTTTTTTTTAGTGAGCTGAATGTGATGATTCAGTGGCTGATGAACTCTTCAGTATCAAACAGAAAAAACTATGTGTTTAATATGATCTCCCCAGTAACATTATGAAACAACTTTGTGTCTGTGACACTAGGAAGTTGTTAAGTTTGCAAGAAAAAAATAGCAAAAAGTTTTTCAAAATCTATTGGATGCTTAAGTTGCGACCGTTTTTCCTCTCCTCTCCTCTCCTCTCCTCTCCTCTCCTCTCCTCTCCTCTCCTCTCGTTATGGACTTGTTTGAGCTTCTACCACCAGATGTATAACATGGGTAAAATCACGGAGAATGCATTCATGGGGAAAACACGAGATACATAGCAAATGTCCACCTTCTACTTGAGAGATTAATTGTGCATATTTTCATTCAACAGGCTTTTCTATATAAAGTGTCCATTGAGTGGTCTTTTGAAAGCTTAACATTAGTTATTTTCCCAAAATATCTTCTTAAGGTTTTACCCTTTTGTCATTGTGCAACACTTGAAGGAAAAAAAGTGTAGGTTATAAATCTCTGTAGAATAGAATTGATACAAAACAATTTTTCTTCAGTCATATTTTGGGAAAATTTTAAAAGTGTTAGCTGAGTAATAAGTGTAAAATGGAGCAAATACATTAGAAATAAATTACAAATGCATTATAAAAAGAAGACATAAAAAAGAGAACAGAAAAGATTTGAGCTTTATTTTAAACTTTCTACAGAAAAGTGTTACAGTTATGGGCAACAGAAGATGTATTAGAGGAATTTTAAAAGTGAATCGTGGGTAGTTATGTAGGCAAACCTTTTACTATGTCTGCCAGATGGCAGGAGTACAGATAACTCCTTTTCCAATCTTTATTACCTTTATAGTAGTTTTGGCATGGTATCACAACCGCTGTAAGCAAAGCCAGAAAGTAGATCTAGCCATTTTTATCCTAGTGATAGCACAGCAGTTACTCCTCCTGATCCAAGCCAGCTTTGCTTGACAGGAGCCACCTCTGCCTGGGCACAGAATATCGCTATTGATTTTACCATGTTCTTTTGTGAATAGTTTGGCGCTAAGGATTGCTGGCATCCAAATCTTTCAGTGTGGAAGTTCTTAGTGACCAAGCTAAATAAAGAAGCTGTAGTTTCAGTAGCTGAAGCTCCAGGCAGGTCAGCTTTTAATTATCCTGTAATGACTGGTAGTCTCGCCACAGTGAGCTTTCCCATACCTGCTGGTCTCTGCTTACTCTACCTGAAAAAGAGCAGTTTTGGAGTCTCCTCTTCCAAGCCATACTTTACATTGTGGACCCATTGGTCCACCCCAACCGCTTTTGCACAGAAATGCTACATTTTTCTACGTTCTTGAAAGATGCTAAAATATACATTATATTAAGGCTTTATACATTAAGCTGAGACCAACCCATAGGAAGATTTGGTATCCTGTCTTTCATTGGTTAGAACTGATTTCCTCTGAATGGATTCAAAGTTAATTTGATATTTTAAGGGAATCCAGTAAGATTTTCTTCTGTGGGAGGGCAGTACAGTGGGGAAACTGTGAGGTTTGGCTTGCAGCCGGAATTAGCTGGAGAATTTTTGGGTTTTGGCTGCACTTGCTGTAATAGCAGATTAGTCTATGCTGAGAGATTTACTGGGGCCTGCACGAAATTAGAAAACCAAGTCTGCTTATGGTGAAAACTTCTGTACCAAGCCTGCTTAGGTATTCTCTGTGTAATCCAGCAGAACCTGCCCTCCTCAGACATCTGATGACTGGATCGGGCTTAGCAAAGCCATCCGAGAAGAATATATATTTTGATCCCTTGAATGTGCTTTCTTGCACATATGAAAATGGAAATAAAGACAGACAAAGGAGGAAAAAAGTCTAGAACTTCATTCTCTTCATTGTTTCTCTATAGCCTAGCAATTGTTCAGGAGATAAATGCCTGGATTTTAATATAAAGGTCAAAAAGTGTTTCTGTGAACATTTGTGAATGAGCTCCAATTACAAAATGATTTTGTTGCCTCTGATTTTTTTTGCCAAACCTCCTCCAGACAGGCTAATTTTTGTCATAGAAATCTGTGATAAGCATTTTATGCTTAAGTGTAAATTTAAGCTCATTTTCTTTGGTTTCGGATCAGTATAGCTCATTTTCACTCCTGGCATTTTTCTTTATTCAGAACAATACAAATCAGAGCAAAGTCTGATTTAATAAACAGTACTAAGGTCCTATGCATAGTGAAATTAATAATTTTTTAACATAAAAGCTTTTAAGTACATGTCAGTAGGATTGAAAAGTGCTTCGTGTCACAATCCTTAGTGCATAAGTCTTCGTTAAGTCTTGGTTTGTTTTAAGGGATCCCAATCTTTTCTTCTACTTAATCTCTGTGGCTTTTAAAAATATCTGCTCACACATTTTTTATATTTGTGTTTTATTCTGAGTATCTTTTAACAGACAAAAATTATTCTCACATATAAGATGAATTTAGGAATGAGAAACATGAGAAAGCTATTTCATTGATTGCTGGCCTGGTATCAGGAAACTGTGGAGACATTACATCCCATCTACTGACCATGAGGTCATGATACACTCAGTTATGAAAAGCCATTTATAAACTACTACCTCTGTGGATTTGGGTGGTGGGGTGTGGGGTGTGGATATTCTTAGCTTGTACCCTGAAAATCATAAAAACAAAGGGTTCACTCTTATGGGAAGAAATTTGTGAGTTATGTTAGTCTAGGACTGGATGCTGTTGTTAAAAGCAGGGGTTTCATTAATGAAAAAAAATAATAAATCCACACTGAGACAGGAGGAACAAGTTATTTGCACTGCAGCAAGAAATCCTCAGATCAAGCAGCCTCTTTTCAAAGTGTGATTGTGGAATGTAACAGCTGCTCAAGATTCTGCTAACTTGTGGGAGATTCATGATCAGTAGATTAATTTGCTTTTCACCAATTATAATTTATCTTACACCAGGACTGTTTACATTTTCTCTGTCATCTACATGCATTAGCACCAGGTTAATGTGCAAACCATGTACTAAATTATGCCCTGTATAAATCTTTCCTGCTAAATACCATGGTCCTTGTCCTTACTTCCTGAGAATAACCTTTGATCTTCACATCAACAAAAAAAAATAATTACCATCTCTGCCCAACTCAGGGCAAGTCATTTCACTCCTAAATAGCTGCACAGCTGGAGACAGATGTGTTCTTCTCCCTGGGTAGACCCTACGGGGTCTTCCACAAGGCTTTATATCATACTTGTCATTCGTTTATCAGTGTCCAAATGTTGTACACTGGAAATGTGTGTAAAACATTCTTAGAATTTCAAACAATAACAAATCAGAATGGGGGAGGGGGAAGAAAAGGCTGCGGGAAAAAATAGAAGTCTCCCAGCTGTGCAAACTTAAGTAGCTGTATTAGCAGAAAATGCACTCCAAAAGTTATGTTATTACTATCCTCAGCAAAAGCTGATTCAAGGAACGCATTGTCAATTTTCACATCCTATGCCAGGCTAATGAAAAAATGTTTAAAATCTTCCTTTTAGCGTGTACAAACACATCCAGACTGGTATTCTACTCAGAGTAATAATGCAATTTGTGGGGTTTTTTTTAGAAACCTGGTATTTTCTGACCATTTTGTGATACATAAAGGACTTCTAATATCTTGCCTTTTTTTCAATTAAAGATTTTTCTGTAAAGCATGTATCTCAGTGTTTGATTTGAATTTTCTCTTAATTTTACCTTCACGCCTCTTTTAGACAGTGTTTTTTTTCTGTTCCTTAATCATATGAAAGACTGTATAATTTCTGCTACATTAGGAAAAAGAATATTAAATAAACAATATGATAAAGGGAAATAATGTATTTCAAATAATTGTTTATGGTGCAATAAAGAGAAACAATTTAAAGGAAAACCAGAAAAGATAGATTAAAGAAATATTTTTAACATTAACTTGTGAAATTCAATATCACAAGTTTATCACAATCAACTATATAGCTATTGATAAACACTTTATTAGAGTTAAGCTTAATAAAGAGTTATATATCTTAGGAGGAGCATAAAAACCTTCAAAGCCAATGCAAAGAGCCAAATCATATTAAAGAAAATTTAAAAAACCCTCTGAGATCAAACATCATATGAATTTCATCCAATTGGACATGCGGAACTCAAAAGGAAAAAGGAACAGAATGTTAAGCATTCTGAACAATTAATCTTTTATATATATTTTTTTTTTCATTCAAAAATCAGTAGGATTCACTCAGAAAATGTCAATCATCTCTAAATAAGGGAAGAGTTGCCCAATTATGTTGGTTTTTTCCCTCTCCTTTACTCTGTTATCAGTCTTCCCTGGTCTCTGCAGGAAGCATGGACAGTCCTGGGCCACTGCTTCTTTGTTCACCACCACAACCCTTTCCACCCGACAGTGGCACCTCTCCTAACTTTAATGATTTAAAACATCAAAGTAAAATTAAAATTTTAATTAAAAACAATCTGGAGAGGAAAAAAACCCCCCAAAACGACCTATTGTCAAATGGCCATGGTCACTTGGGTATCCTTTCTATACTCTACTATTTGAGAAGTCTGGACAGACCAGTCTTCTCTGGGTGAAACAGAGATCTCACCCTTGCTGAAAGCTCTTTTTCAAACTGGATATGGGTCTATCTCTTTCTATCACTAGGAACTACATCCACACCAAAGAATAAAAAGACCCATGTCTCACCCTCTGGCTCAAAGGACAAATATTTTGGTGTTGTGCATATCCATAGAGCTAAGACCTCTCTAGTTCCCCTACACAAGATGGCCTCACTCATGCTGGTGGTGGGAACAGTCCCCTAGCCCATATCATCCCTGAACCAAACCTAGATACGAGAGAGCTAACTTGTGTGAGCCAAAACTATGGCCAGAGAGAATATTAGCAATTATTAACCAGCAATTTGGAGATGGAGAGCAGAAACAAGACAAAACCATGCCCTGTCCTCTGTTTAATTTGGAGTAGGCATAGATAGAACTGCCATCCTACTTCATGAGATGTATTTCAAACATATAGATGAAGCAAGTGGGCAAAGGTTTTGTGAGCACTTGCATAACCGTTGTGCATGGTCTTAGTATTTTTTAGTTATAGACAATTCTCAAGCACTGCAGTCATAAAAAAATTCCTTCAGTCACATGGAAACCACAATTTTTAACTGGCAATCATGGAACAGAACTAAAGCTAACAATGGAGGACAAGGAGAAAAAGCCACTGTACTTCTAAGCTCTTTGCTGAAATACAGTTGTATAAGCATTTCCTTTCTTTTCTGCAATGAGCTCCCCCAAAACAGTGAGCTGAGTCTGATGAAAATTAGACCAGCTACTATGTGAGGGTCTCACATTACATTCACCAGAGAAATGCAGTAAGCTTTCTTGGTCTACTTCTTTTTAACATGTCTGTGAATGGGAGGCTTCACAGTGACCACAGGGTTCAGAGTCCAGATTACATATCTTGAAGCAACCAGGGAGTATCACATTTTGTATAAAACATTTTTCAGCTAATATGGCAAGCAACGATACTTTGAAAAGCTTCTAAGGGACTTAAAAGTGTAATTCCCCTTTCCAGTCAGGATCCTGGTCTGTATACAGGGTACAGTCATCAAAAAATTGAGCACCAGGACTCCAATGGTTCACATATCTCACAATCCCCAAGAGTGCTCAACAAGAGTGAAGTTGCTGTCTCTGGGGTCCAGAAGCTGAATGGAGAACTGACTAAGCTAATTAGCAGATACTGCTAAAGTAGTTTTGGAAACTTTGCCAGAGAAGAAGGCCCCATGTAGCTGGAATTCATGCCACAAATTCCTTTGTGAGCTAATATTTTTGCAGTCATAGGCACAAAATGCGATATTGCTGGTAAAAAGTAATCATGTCAGTGTTCCCTTTTACCTAAAAAACTGAATATTAGAGACCAAGATGCAGTAACATGGGATTCATAGCAGTTTGAGGGGATTACAGCCCACATCTCCCATGTGAGTTCTTCAACCATTAAGGCAATGACCCTCATAATCATAAGCATGTTTTCTCTCCTACACAAAGGTTTAAACATGCTACTGAAAGAAGAACAATTCTGTTAGACAATATTAAGACCATTTTATCCAAAAATAGCTTTCAGAACGGAAATCCACCTTGTAATATTGAGTTATGGCATATATGGCTGAGAGTTACAGGTGGTATGCCAAGTACCTGGGAAAGCAGAGAGGATGAGCTGCAGGAATAGTCCATGGGTGGAAGGTGACAGTGGGTGCCCAGACTCCCATAAGAAGGAGTAGACTGGGCTGGATGCTCAGCTAGGTCCCAGGAAGATCTGGCAGTGTATGCTTCAGTTCTTGAGTCACCTGCTACCACAAAGAAAATTCTGGATGCTCAGTAGCTCATGTGATACAGTCAGGTCATTTGGGCTCTAGGATCCCAACTTATACTGAGCAAATAGGGATAGATGAAGAAATACATCTTCCACAGTGACTGGATAATGAAGCTTCACAACCACTGGGGTGGGGAAAACATATTAAGTCCTTTGGTTTTCACGTGGTCTAATCTGGCATGCTCTGTTGTTTGATTTCTATGGAGTCTGAGATAGCTGATTGTCTTGCCCACGCTTTCTGCTACACTGATGTGAGCATTTGACCAGCATTAACGTTGAGCCCACACAGCATGCTGAGGAAACAACTACGTTTCTTCATGCCCATTTTGTGTTGGATTTTCTTGCTGAAATGACTGAGCACAGAGAGGGCTAAACAGGCTCTGAAAGAGGTAGGTCAGGACTCTGGCAAAGGATGGGACCTTAGTACCCAGTAGTTGAGTCAGGTTGTGCTCGCGCACCAGCCTGTTGAATCAGCCAAGGTGACAGGTAGAGATTAACTGGGCTTTGCTGTAATCTTAAGGCATCTAGCTGCTAAGGAAGTGTAGCCAGTCCTAGAATTCTCAAGGGGACATATTTAAGCACTTTCAGGGAACGTCACCCTAAGAAATTAGACTTTAGGTAACTTGAGGATCCAATGATGCATAAGTCTCAAAATCCTCAGTTTCTAGTGACACTCAATAAATATCCCAATGGAACTACATAGTAAGGAGTATTATTATATTCACCTATACTTCTATTTGGCTAATTCACTCATAGATCAATGTTATAAGGGAAGTAAAGATCATCGCAACCGCAATGTATACATTTGTTTCAGTTCTCTACTGCCCTGCACCTTGCGTGAGCATGTAAACCTCTCTAAAGAGTTCTACAATGCAATGAATCATCCCACTGTGTCACTAATTACAGAAAATTCCTCTCAGTCCCAGTGAGCCATCAGCCCTGTACATTATATTTGTCAGATTTTTTCATAATATGTAGAAAAATCAGAGAACAAGAACATTAACATTTTGGAGACTGGAGAAAGTCACAGGAAACGAGTTAGTACCAAAAAAATGGGTAGCCTCAGCAAATAACCTGTTCTAGTAAGGACTAAAAATGTTCTTTAAGATGGAACAAACTATTAGCTTGAATTTAAGTGATCACATTAGAAAAAAAATTGGAAAAGAAAGCCTAGACGACTAAATATATCAGATGATATGTATATGCACATAATATATATGCACTTACATGACCGCAGACATATCTGAGTGCCTCATTATAATTAAGCTATTTAGCCTCTTAATTGTCCAGTGATATTGATAAATGTTGTTTTTATTGTACTAAAAAATGAGAACTGAATGAAGTAAACATATCTTTGAAAATTTTGGTTTATCACAAAGAATTGCATGATAGACTCAAACTGAGAAACAAACCAACAGCATCTAATGCCAAAACAGCCCTATTTCTGCTCTGCTCAACAGTTAGGAATGTCAAAATGTCTCACAAAACTTAACTTATGTCACTTGTCCTTTGTGTTGGGTTTGCCTGGCCAGATTGCAGTGCTGGGGTGGATCTTCTGCAAGAAGCTGCTAGAAGCTTCCCCCAGGTCTGGCAGAGCCAATGCCAGCTATCTCCAAAGCTGGAGATGTCCCCGTTATCACGAAGCCGTCCCCCGCCACTGACCAAGGCTGAGCCTATCAGTGATGACAAGAAAGGAATGCCTCTGTGAAAACATGTTTAAGAAATGAGGAAAAAAGAACTGCGCCTCACAACTACTGGCAGAGAGACAAAGAAATGAGAACATGTGAAGACACCAAGGTCAGTGAAGAATAGGGGGCAGGATGTGCTCCAGACGCCAGGGCAGAGATTCGCCCGGGTCATGGTGAAGACCCTGGTGAAGGAGGCTCTTCCCCTGCAGCCCATGAGTGTGACGGGGTGTAGATGTCCACCTGCAGCCCATGGAGGACCTCACACCAGAGTGACTGGGTGCCTTAAGGGGGCTATGACCCTGTGGGAAGCCCACGCTGGAGCAGGTTGCTGCCAGAGCCTGTAGCCCATGGAGGGAGAGAAACCCATGCTGGAGCAGGTTTGTGCTGACAGGGCTTTTGTGACACCGCAGGGGACACACGCTGGAGCAATTTCCCCTTAAGGACTGCACCCCATGGAGAGAGACTCAAGTTCGGGCAGTTTGTCAAAAACTGTCTCTTGTGAGAGGACTCACATTGGAGAAAGTGTCTGAAGATCATCTTCCATGAGAGGAACCCCGCAATGGCCCAGGGAGAAGACTGAGGAGTCCTCCCCCAGAGGAAGAAGGAGTGATGGAGAAAACGTTGGATGAACTGACTGCAACCCCCCTTCCGTGTACCTCTGCATCACTCAGGGGAAGAAAGTGGATAAACTGGGATTGATGTTAAGACTGGGAAGAAGGGAGTGGTGAGGGGAAGGTGTCATTTTGAGCTCTGCTTTCATTTCTCATTATTCTTCTCTGATTTTGATTGTTAAATAAATTTAATTAATTTCCTCAAATTGAGTCTGTTTTGCCTGGAACAGCAGCTGCAGGTGATCTCCCCATCCTTATCTCAAACCCCCTGTCTAGCTGAGAAGGGAGGTGGGGGTGATAGAGCTGCTGTGTTGGACACCTGGTCTCAGAGATAACCTGCATATATGGGATATTTGTTCTCCAAAGTTTCATAGTGATTCCATGATAGAAGCAGAAAAACAATCCAGAACTTCTGAGCCTTTCTCTTGTACAAACGAAGCACTCTTATTTTATCCTCCTGAAACTATGCCTTAAGTTTAATAATTTATATGAAATAAATGAACTGGATATGTGACTTCAAATATCAATCCACAGCCTTTCCAAAATTAATTGACTGAAGAGTTTTAAAAGTCAGCTGCCAGTCACTACTGTTTTTTCTTTACTGTGTGAAAAAAGCCCCGTACATGTTAGAATACAGCCAAGAGTTAAAGCAGATACACATGAAAAGTATACATATGGACTCTGTAGGAAAATAACTTCAAGTATTTTTTATTGATTTTAAGATCTACATCTTTGTGCATAACAAAGCATAGGTTAAATAAGGTTAAAACTTTACTAGCTGGACTGTATTTATACTGTAGTAGACTCTTCAAGCTCTCTAGCATACAATCTTGACCTTGGAAGAGGTTGAGAAGACAAGTGCTGTCAGTGGCTCTTACTCATACAAAACCGAGCCAACATCAAAAATGTCAGTGGAACATTTTCTATTTTCATTTAATTCTCTCAGCATTTTCATTGGAAATGTGCATACATTTTAGTATCAGGCTGCCAAAGTTAAGGAATTCTCAGCCCTGCAACGATGATTTTATCTAGCTTGATGTATCTAGCACAGTTAACCACTTCACTGCATCTTTGGAGCACTGCATGAAGCAGGGGAACAGTCACATTTTCACAAAATTGGGACCCTCAGAGATGCAAGGAACCAAAAATAAAAATACTTAGAAGTACTCTTGCCAGGACTTTAGTCAGAAGATGGTGCTATTATAACAGAACTTCTGAGGCAGCTGGGGCTCTACAGGAAACCAAGGCAGGCTCTTGAGAAAGTAGACCCCAAGGGTACTTTGAAAGTTGGTTTCAAGGCAAGTTGATTCTCAGCGTCTCACTGAATACTCCTTACAGAAATGTACTCACTGAAAGACCCTTTGATTATGCATCTTGGCTTGTATGCCCTGTATACATCAAAGGGGAAACGCACAGAAAACCACACACTTTAAATTGCCATTCACAAACTTCTACAAACTCATTTGGATTCTACCAGCTCATTTCAGAGAACCTCAAATGATCAACAACATTTTTGTATGTATTTCTACAGCATGTAGTATGCTTCCGTGTCAAGAAATAGGTTCTGACTGAATTGATGCTTGTATTGCAAACAGCCTGGAAATCTGCGGTGACCCAATTACAGTGCCTCTGGAGCAGGATTAACTCAAGTATCTATATAGAACTGCTGTTCTGTGTCACATAGAAGTAGTCTTAGAAACACTTCTTTTTCTCTTTCTAAGGGAAAAAAATGAGGTTGCCCAATGTTTCTCAATCCGAATGCTAAATTTTCTGCAATTTATAGATATTAAAGTGTGACTGTGAAGGAGAAAAAGCTGATATTGGTGGGAAAATGAGCAACCAAGAATATAATTACCAAAATATCTGATTGCATGTAAATGAGTGCAATAATTACCCATGTAGCAAATGGGTGATTAGAAATGCATGAAATTAGAGTAGTCTACAGAAAAACTAATTTGAGTAATTGATATTATGAGGATTGATACGAAATCTACAGGCTTTGGGCAATCATGGAAACTAGATTATAGACAAAAAACCAGAACCATAAAGCAGAAAACAGATGGGTTTTACTGTCTGACAGAGCTCTCTAGTGTCATTTTTAATATCTAGAATGTAAAAAAGTACATTTACTTAAAGAAAATCCAACCGACAAGTGGATCATGACAAGTGCCTGTGTCATGATCTAGATATGGTAATGGAAAAATTCACAGAATCACTGAATCAATCACAGAATCACAGAATGTCAGGG
>NW_009703076.1:26886-27613 GCF_000703405.1 Apaloderma vittatum | reverse complement strand
GCATTTATTGGATTATTATTTTTCACAAAAAGTTTTCAGCCTAATTTACTTAACAGTTAGAAAACTAGTCTTGAGAAATTTAAGTATGCATTTATTGGATTATTATTTTTCACAAAAAATTTTCAGCCTAATTTGCTTAACAGTTAGAAAACTAATCTTGAAAAATGTAAGTGAGATCTGAGAAAATCATTGCTGTCTTTGTCTTGTACATCACTGCAATTAATGAAGACTTTACTATTAGTGTTTAAAACATTCTGATGACTTTTCTGGTGGCCACGTTCTAGATGGAGAAACCTGATGTACTGAGATTCATGGCGCCAACGCTTTTTCATCTGCGATAGCTTTTGGAATCTTCTGACTGGTGTTTGAGCAAGGACCCCCCCACCGACAGCTTATATTAAAACATTCTGATGACTTTTCTGGTGGCCACATTCTAGATGGAGAAACCTGATGTACTCATGGCGCCAACGCTTTTTCATCTATGATAGCTTTTGGAATCTCCTGACTGGTGTTTGAGCAAGGACCCCACCGACAGCTTATACTTTTAAGCAAGGAAATACCTGTATTTTAAGGGATTGTCAAGCTGATTGAGATTGAAATGGGAAATGTAAAAAAAGAAAAGGAGGGGTCAAAAAAAGAGGCAGCTTTATATAGCCATACATTAGACTGATTTAGATCTGATAAATGCCATCACAGCAAATTTTTTTTGTTGCCTATGTTGCATCAG
>NW_009703076.1:19181-26855 GCF_000703405.1 Apaloderma vittatum | reverse complement strand
CAGGAACCGATATTTTGTTTCATCACACTAGCATTTTGTGTGCTCCAAGTCATGTGCTCAAGCATCTGTCTGCAAACCCGGATAACGCCTTATGACTGAGAGAAAAACTGAATAGTTGCTTTCTTCAAAACAGACCAAGAAAAGCCTTGTTGCATACAGTTTCTGTTCTCCAGTGGTTTTTTTTGTTTGTTTGTTTTTTTATTTGTTCCCCCCCTCCAAATGAGCAGCTCTACCACCTTCAATAATCCCTGAAGTGACAGCAAGCTCCTCAAAACTGCTCAAAAAGTAAAGATATAAAAATGAATCATTGCTGTGACTTACTGGTCCAGATTTTTCAAAGGCTACTGAAATTTTCTGTCAAGGTCAGATTTTCTGGGGGGAGAGTTTTTAGTTCTGTTTTGGCATTAAGTCCATATGCACACTTCAAAGAGAGGTGAAGGTGTAAGAAGAACTAGTTCATCTGTGTTCTAGAAAAGGCCCATATTACTTTGACTTTAGGCTGGGATGTTTGCTTTACTGGGCCCACCTTGAGGGGTGGAGGGGGAATAATCCAGTGATTAATCTGCTTTCTGTTTTGTGTTTTAGAAATTAGATTTCAAAAATGTCTGTCTTAATGGTTCATCTTTAAAACCGAGTCTGTAAGTCAGATTAACTTGAATGTGGCCATGCTTATCTACACAGGGAAATTTCTCCTCGTGGGTACTTTAGGATATTTGCTGTATTATATTCCAGTGTGATTGTACTGCTATAACGTGTGGTACAAGGACAGAAATAAAAGTATGTTTCTCTCTGTAGGACAGCCTGCAGAGGGACTATCTGCACCAGGATGAAATGGTTTTCATACTAAGATACCGTGTAAGATTGTTCTGGTGTTGAGCAGCACTGCCAAATTACATTTGCCCAGGGTGTGTTTTGTGAAACTCTGCTCCCAGATGTTGGCTGGTAATTTTATGGTTGGACAGTTAAAATGTCAAAATAACAAACTGAACAGAACTCCCTTTTCCAGCAAAGGTCTCGTTCTCTTCCCTCTATTTAGGTCTTCTAAGCATTGTCACTTCCGAAGGTAGCTTAGCAATTACAGCCTGACTAACACGTTTAGACTGATATATGAGGTAAGAGTGCGTGATTATTTAAACTTTGACTGTGTAGTAAGGAAGAGCTGTGAATATTTGGTTTTATGTGCCTCAGTTAAACCTTACATTCAGTCAAATGAAGAGTGTTTTCTTGCCTGGAAGTGCAGACTGGTGTGTGAGTTGAGGGTTTTGTCCTATAATTCTTGTCTTTCTGCTGAGTCTGGGGCTTATTTGTTACCAGCACCTTACTGGGGGTTCAGAGAATGTCTCCTTGTGCAGCATGTTTTGAAAGTGAACTTTTTATGAAGTGATGAAGAGAAATAGTTTTCTTGCTTATTGGTAGATTTTTTTAAAATGGAAAGTGGCTTAGGCTCTGAAGTAGTAGATTCTGTTCCTCAAGTGTTCCTGGGAACACTGCAATAAATTTGACTAAGCAAAGCAGGTATTTGCTGTTAAATATTTACTCTTGCAGCAACCTACTGTTGCAGTTGGAAGCAGGAAGTTTTAAATGAACTTCTAAATTGTCACATTATTGGAATAGATCGTTTTCACAGGATATGAATTTCTGTTACGAAAAAATCTTCCTGGGAAACTGAAGTTCTGTCTGTAGTCTTGAATTCAACTACTATTTCAAGTTTTGTATTGCTTAATAGTGTTAAATGTAGGTTCTAGTAGATGTGCCCTTAAAAGAAAAATTAAGCTTAAAATGTTTGGGCTGCTTCTTTTACCCGTTTAATCTGGAGAAAAAAGGAACAGCCAACTTTAGTTTCTTGTGGCCGTGTCTTTTAATGCACATTTATTTGGCTGTACTTGATAACTTTTTTGCTGAAATCTAAATAAGAAGCTTCTGAATTGATTATTTGTATAGCGACGTGAAAATAGATGGATGAAACATTTAGACAAACTGTAGGAAGTTGCAACACAATCCTTGAAAACGTGAACCTAAAAATAGTGTGGAGTGATGTGCTGTGATTCATGAGATCTCTGATGATAACTGCTGAGTCACGGAGCCGCTCCTGTACAAAGTGAAACTTAACGTGCGTAGACTTGGACAGAACCTCAGAGATGGGGAAACTGGATATCATCTGCTCGTGTTTGTCATTATTTTATCTGGGATAAAATACTGTTTGCTTAAATCAGAGTTCCAATAATACATGACTCCTCTGGGGATGACTCTACAAGTCGGGTCCTTCTAGATAATATATTTAGGTGCAAAAATGTAGTGGGTTTAATCTCTGATGTCAGTGTGCTATTGCTCTTCCTCTTGCAACACGGCTGGGGCAGCTCAGGCACCTAAAATAACTGAGCTGTTCTTTCTCTGTCGTACAGGACAAATTTGGAAGCGCTTCAGAAGAAGCTGGAAGAACTTGAGTTGGATGAACAGCAACGAAAGCGCCTTGAAGCTTTCCTTACCCAGAAGCAAAAAGTTGGAGAGCTGAAGGACGATGACTTTGAGAAGATCAGTGAGCTGGGAGCAGGCAATGGTGGCGTGGTCTTCAAAGTATCTCATAAGCCTTCTGGTCTCATAATGGCGAGAAAGGTGAGTGCCTCAAAAATAGGAATTTGGGGATAATTTTTGTTGAGGAGGTTGGCTCTGAAATACAGTGACTTTTATTTGGAGAAATAAGTGATGTGGACACACAAAAAATTACCATTTAATGTCAACTTTCAGAAGAGTTAATGGGTTTTAAATAGTAGGAAAGATTGCCCTTGCTTATCCTAAACTTTCCAGGTTTTCAGAAATGGTATTCCATGTGTTAGTAATGAAAAGATACAACATTCATTCACCCTTTTTTTTTTTTCTTTAGTTAATGAGTAGATGGCCAAAATTAAGTTACTGAAAGGTATAAATTAGGGAAAAGCGACAATATTCTGTATTCTGGGCCGTAAGTTTAGAGGAATGGAGAAGATATCAACTGTTCCAGGATCTTCCTTCACCACTGCAGACCAGAAAAGGGTCTCTGGGTGATACTGGAAAAAATGAGAAGTCGAAAAACCTGAGAATGAGCAAATGCGTTGGAGCACAGTGACATCTCCTGTTTTATAGCTTCGTCGTGGGGTGCACGTGGCTTCTTTGCACAAAGGTATTTGTCCTTCTAGTGAGAGTGTTTTTCAGTGATTCAACTTTACACCTCACAAGCAATAGCAATTGTTACCTAGTTTGTAAGATAACTGAGATTTAGGAGTTTTTTTGCACTCAAGTCGCTTGATGTTTAAATTCTCATTTGGCGAGGAGCTTTCATTTTCTCTGTGTTCTCAGGAACCAAATACAGTAAGAGAAGTGCATCTCTGATACTGCCTGATTATTTCTGTGCCTGTTCCTTCCAGGAGTGAATTTTTTTGCATGGGTGGCACTTATTACGAGCCAGCGTGTCAGGACATAGGCCGTTGTACGTACTGTGCGGACATGCAGTAGGAGAGATGGCAGCCAGGCTGCTGTGGCTCGTGGGAAACTTAGCTTTTGAGAAGGATAAAACACAGGTCACACTCAAATCACAGATCCCATTGTCATACTGCGCTGAAAACTTCCCTTTAAGTTGGGAAATTAAAAGACTTCAGGTATTTCCTTTTTTAACAAGAGTTCACTGTTGCATTCAGCAAAACGAAAGGGAAATGTGCGTGTACTGACTTTAAGAAGAAACCATGCTGGGCACATGGAAAGTTTGGAGAGAAGCGAATCAAATGCCCACTTCTGAGGTGTTAGAATTATTAAATATACCATTAAGGTTTTCTTGAACCAAATTGATTTAATAGATGTCATTTCTTTGTACCTAACATGGACTTAACAGGAAATTTTGCCCCGATTCACTAATATTTGATGCAGCTCGAGATATTTGCCGAACTGCAGTTTTTCTTTGTGTGTTGACTGGAGTTTGATTTCCATAGTGTCTCTTAATCATCCCTTTCAAAAGAAATACACTTACTATATCGTATGAGAGAAACAATCCAGTAGAATAAAGTATGTTATGCAGCCTTTCCTCTAGATTTAGATTCAATTTGGAGAGTTTTTAGCGCGAGGTTCAGCCCATTCCTTCCACTAATGCCTTGCAAACACCTGTGCAGATATTTCTCGGCAGCCACTTCTGAGTCAGTATGTCTTTTGACATCTTTCCTTTAGATGTTTGTTTTCATGGCTTTTCTTCAACATAAAATTTCAGTTTCTGAACTATCCGTGAAAAACCAGGTAAGTGAAGACAATGTGCTGGAGCAAAATTTCCAGGAGAAATATTTTGTGAAGAGGTAGAAATTTCACCTCTACGTAGGTGCTGGTGTTTCAACTTTTTAACGCTGTATTGTATTTTCTTTTCCCTTTGCCATTAGGAAAATAAGGACGGATCATTTCACAGTTGAGTCGTAGAATAACTTTGACTGGAAGCCCCCTTTGGGGGTCATGTAGTCAGTCCAACCTCCTGCTCAGAGCTGAGTCAGCTGTGAGCAGACTATATAGCACTTTGCTGCTAGAGATAATAAATAAAGCAAGTGAATTCTTTTTACAGTTAATTCATCTAGAGATCAAGCCAGCTATTCGAAACCAGATCATTCGTGAGCTGCAAGTTCTACACGAGTGCAACTCCCCATACATCGTGGGCTTTTACGGAGCCTTTTACAGTGATGGAGAAATCAGCATTTGCATGGAGCACATGGTAAGTGCACGCATACCTGTCTTAGCCTGAAGTTATTTACAGACCATTAACAGAAAAACTGAGTGCCAACAGGACTTAAAGCAGACCTTTCTGCGTGAATAAAGAATAAAATGCTGTGGGTTTGATTTACTCTGCAAACCTGGGGTTGAGATTAATATGATCTGTTTTATGCCCTTCTCCAGTATCTGCTCTTCTGTAGAAGTCAAGGCTGTACAACTGTGGCCTCTTGATTGCCCGTCCTTTCCCCATGGTCCTTTTTGTGGTGTTTGATTTAAAAATATTTACTTGAATTCTGTAGTTTAGACCCTTGTTGTGATTTGCATTTAGGTTTAGTTTTATCCAGAATGGAGCAGATCACTGCTACAGTTGTACAGCCCTGAGTGGTGGTGGTGAAGGGAATCTAGTTAAGTCAGTTTTAGATGAATTTGTACTTTGTCTCCGTTTTTTTCTCCAAATTTTACGGTAAATGTGAACGTTAATAGTGAACAAATGCAGAAGAATCTTATACAAATTTTTAATGCCAAAACTATTTTTAACTGGATTTTATTTTAATAGAAAAGTACACATTCTTCTCGACATCTGTTTACCTTTCTCTAATTATATGGTGCTAAACACTAAAAGTAATTTTTCTCTAATTAAAGGTCAGTCAGTTTATTTTTTTGCCTTGCTTGCTTAGTAGAAGGTGTTTTTAACAATATGAAATACAATAAATCTGAAGATATTTTTATTTTTTCCTTGGGAAAAAAACCCCCGTTTCTGCAGAGAGAAACCTTATTTTTTCTGGAAAGTACTTCTGATTGTTTTAATGCATCTCTGGTTTTCTCGTACTGAAATTTTTAGAAGAAATCGATGGTTGCCTAGGAACGAGTGATCATGATCCAGTTTTTAAGCATGTGCTAGCTGAATAGAAGGTGTGCATACCCCAAAACATAAACGACTGTTGGGAATTATAAAGAAGTTAATTCCTTAGAACTGAAAAGAATAATCAGAAATAGGAAAACAGATGTTAAAAAGCGACTGTCTGGGCATTATTTCAGAACGCATTATTACATGTCCCAAGTGTGCACATCTGCAATTGCTAAAAGAGCGTGTACGTTAACGCATGCCAAAAGAGAGATGGTGCTAGTATGTAATTATATGTAGAAATAAAAGGCCCAAATTTTCTCATTGACAAATAAATTGGAGGTTATTAACAGGAACAGTCAGGGTTTGCAAGCTCCTAAGCGTGAAAATATGTGTCTGACAGCAGACATATCTTCGCTTGAAGAGAACGCAGTCGGAAATCCGGTGCTTCAGTGCTGGATTTGGTCGAAGTCAGACTGGGGGCAAGGTTTGGCCTGTAGGTAAATCATCAATATGATGTGAAATAAAAAGAGAGGGTTTATGATTTAAGTTATAGTCTTAAACCATTAAGCTGTTGGCTTAATGGTGGTCATTAGGTGGAAGTTTTTGGTTTCCTTTCGAATAAAGGATTGGATGAGAATCTCCGTTGTCTTTTCAGTACTTATCTTTCAATGACTGCCAGTCAAAATTCTTATTTTTGGCAGTGAGCTACAGAACATAAGCATGAATATGGGCAAAAAGTTGGAGGTGGAAAAGGCATAGAACTGACAATATAAGTGTTTGATATTTTTAGGTACATGAATTCCCCATCAATGTGTAACTTAGCTTAGCAGCAGGTATTTAACAGGCAAAAGAGTTGGAGTCTGGTCCTGAAAGACACTGAAGGTTATAGACCAGACTAGGCAGTCGAGTTGCATTCAGCCTCTTCCAGGATTGGAACTAGTCCGCAGAGAGGAAGAAAAAAATGCATGTTTTTTCTCTATGAAATCTTTGTTAATGCCCCAGTGTGTCAGCAGAGACAGCTGTCCAGAAATGCACACTGGTTATACAAGATAGATCTATCTCTTTATTTTCTGTTGGTGTATTTTTAATGAAGCGTGGTGTATGTGGGTGTGCTTTTTACAAAAATACATGATCAAATAAGTATTTTTATACTTCTCATATGGGTTTTAGAATTTAGTCCTCAAATAACAAAACTTTGCGCTCTAGCTTATCTCTTTATATGTGTAAGCGCTGCTGAATGCTTCTAAAGGGTAGGTTAAAACAGAAGGCAACTACTTTCTCAGGTTGGATTTTTGTCTTGAGTACTGGGAGACAGCAAATGCTGATCCACACATCAGGATGTTGATTTTTAATTTGAGAAATAGCTTTCTAATTTATTCTTTGATTGTTCTCTATTCTAGAGGTTCTAGAGCTTATGCACAAGCCAATTGTTGAATCAGCTGCTAAAAATAGCACTTTTATTTTTTTTTTTTTTTACACTTTTCCTTCTCAAAAGCCCTTAGCAACGGTGGAATGTGTCTGTGGAGATGTGTGTGCACGCGTTCAATTTATTTAACGTCGTAAGCTTAGCAAGACGGCTGCTTACCATGAAACTTTAAAAAGATGCTGCCCTGTTTTGGTTCTTTAAGGGTTCTTCAACCTTCCATCCTTGGGAGTTGACAGAGACACCCTGGGTACGCAGAGCGAACAGGGACTGGGAAGATGCAGGGAACGGGGATCTGGGATCAATTATGATCATGGGGTGCCACTGGCACACGTTATATTTGGGAAAAGAACTCTGTCTTTTCCGGTGTGATGAATTTTCATCCTCGTAGACAGGATCATAAAATCTTCTATGCTGCTTCAATCTTCCTTGTTCTATTGTTGGAGGGGGAGGGAGTATCATGGGATGGCTATGGCAAGAAACAAAGGCATGTTACTGCGTTGGACTGAAAGTTACTGAAATGTGTAAAATTCCGAATGCTTGGCTGACAGCTGCTGGTGGTCAGTACTTCCTTAACGAGATCCAAACCATGGAAATGCTGCTGTGGAAGATCATTGTGTGAAGTGTTTATTTGAGTGGATGTTGTTACTGGTCAAATGTTTGTTAAAAATAAACATAAACCTGACTT
>NW_009703076.1:0-19150 GCF_000703405.1 Apaloderma vittatum | reverse complement strand
TCCTGCTGGGGAATGTTTTTTTGTTTGTTTTTTTTATATGTATGCCGTAACAATGTTAAATGGAACACGAAGACAACCCCCTCACTAAGTTTCATCTTCAGACTAGAGTCCTGTTTAAAACGTTTCAGAGTAATTTGGTTAAAGCTTGACTGTTCCAACATTTGTTATTAGGATGGCGGCTCCTTGGATCAAGTACTGAAAAAGGCTGGAAGAATTCCCGAGCAGATACTGGGCAAAGTTAGCATTGCGGTAAGTGTGCTCATCGCTCCCGAAGGCTGGAAATGTGGAGGAACATGGGAGAGAGAAATATGACCAGATTTTTGAGTGTTGCATTCTTTTAAAAATAGTCTTTGTACATGTCATTGTTTGGTAGCTCGAGGCACTGGAATGTGGAACACGTTCCATTGTGTTTGCTTTGATTTTTAGCTTTTGTATCAGCCGAGGCTTCTGTAAAAGAACAGAATTAACACTTTGTTGAAAAGTTTCGAATGTTACCTCTTCATACTTGTTGAGCAACAAGCTCTCTATGCAGAACTTCCTGTAAGGGACTGTTTTCCTAATCTGAACTGGAGGTACAAATTAAAATACTGATTTGTAGTGGTTTGGGGATTTCTGTTATGTTGCATTCTGTTGGAATACTGGTACAGACAAAGCCGGCAATTACCCCTTTCATAAACCAAAATTTTATCTTTCATTTGTTTTTAGGTAATAAAAGGACTCACATATCTGAGAGAAAAGCATAAAATAATGCACAGAGGTAAGAAAATTTTACGTTGTAACTTTGCTTGAATATATTTTCTATTAAATGTTAAAACGTTTCTAAGATTTGGTTCTTTATGGTTCAATATGAGTTTGGTTCAGGGGGTTTTGCCTGGGCAGGGTAAGGCCAACAGTTTTGGTGGGGTTTTTTGGTGTGAGTTTTTTTAGTGTTTTTGGGTTTTTTTAATCCAAATCTCTTACCATGACTGTTGTGTATCTTCTGCTATCTTACTGCGGTTTGGCTGAGTTTATAAGCCATGCTTAAACCTAGTATGTTTGTGTTATGTGTGCACACAGAACTTCTGTCTGTTTTGGGAACTTCTTGCTGCCGTAGTGACTTGGCTGGTTGGGAATTTTTGCTAGAGCTGGGAGTCTAACTTGAGTCCAGAATTACGCCCTGTACAGTGAAGATAGGAATATGCTGAAGGACCCAAGTGATTCAATCTCTGTTTTCCTTGGATACCAAATAAATCTTCCTGCGTTTTTGGGGAAGAGAAGAATACTTTTTCAACAGGAAAAAAAAAAGATAAATTTCTAGGTGAACAGACAGGTACAGAAGCAGAAGCTACAGTCTTAGAGAGTACTGTACGCTGAAGAAGCCCTCCAGCATTTCTACCTGCAGCTGTACTTGGGGCAAGTTAACTATTGCCTGGTGTAACTGTGGTAAAGATACACCTCGAGGGTAGCTGTGGGCAGTATCTTTCTTAGAAATGTCAGGCCACGTGCATGGAGGTAAGCTCTTCGTGTAGTTTCCATTCCTGCACCAGTTAAGAGTGAAAGAGAAGACGACAGTTAAAGATACCTATGAATGAGGTTTTGTAAGGGCATGATTGACTCTTAATAAAGAGAAGTGTATTAAAAAGCATTATCCTTCTGTATCTATTTCTTCATTACAATTGCTAGTCTTTTGATCGTAGGAGATCTCTGAAGTGTGACAGCAGAATCTTTACAGAGATTCACAGTCAAAACCTCTGACCTAAAGTTGATTTGACAGTTCAACATACTATTGCTAATAAAACTCTTAAAGTCAGTATTTCTACTACCTGTCTTAGATTCACATGTTATTTATAGGCATCTCTGCTTCACTCTTGTGAGACCTCACCTGGACTACTGCGTCCAGTTCTGGAGCCCACAGCACAAGAGAGATCTGGACGTGCTGGAGCGTGTCCAGAGAAGGGCCACGAGGATGCTCAGAGGCTGGAGCCCCTCTCCTGTGCAGACAGACTGAGAGAGTTGGGGCTGTTCAGTCTGCAGAAAAGAACGCTCTGAGGAGACCTTATGGTGGCTTCCAGGATCTCAAGGGGGCTACAAGAAAGCTGCTGAGGGGCTTGTTAGGATGTCGGGCAGGGACAAGACTGGGGGGAATGGATTGAAGCTGGAGATGGGTCGGTTCAGATGGGACGTGAGGAAGAAGTTCTTCCCCATGAGGGTGGGGAGACCCTGGCACAGGTTGCCCAGAGAGGGGCTGGCAGCCCCATCCCTGGGAGTTTTTCAGGCCAGGCTGGATGGGGCTCTGGGCAGCCTGAGCTAGTGGGGATGTCCCTGCCCATGACAAAGGGGTTGGAACTAGATGATCTTTAAGGTCCCTTCCAACCCTGACAGTTCTGTGATTTTATGATCTGTCGTGCAGAATTGCATCTTTTTCTGTACTTAAATAGTTTTAAAAACATGATGAAGCTATGTAACACCAGAATATCTTTTCTGCACCTCTGGAGTCTTTAGATACTTCACTGTAAAATACACACACTGCCTTACTTCCAGCTTATAGTTGCCCTTTTAAAAATCTGTTTTTTAAAAAAATCATTAGTCTGGTATGTGTTCCATTAAACAAAAATGACATGTGATACGGTAAAGTAATCCGTTCCATTATTGCTGACGTGAGTGTGAGTTGAAGACAGGAGATGGAGCGTTTCATGGTTCTGTTTGAGTGACACTATTCATTGTAGTGATCGTGCCATGTGTATAAATGATGCCAACTGTTCTGTGAGTTTCGTACCTTATGAGATCCATCTTCAGATTATAAAGATATCTTCATCAGACACTATTATGTGAGTTTACATGTGTTGGCCAGACTAAAAAGAGTAATTAGCAATCCTAGCTTATCCAGTCTGCTGCAAGATCACCTTATACGTGAAGTGGCCTGTGTTTATGACATGCTTCTGGGGGTTTATTTGTTGTGTGGGGTTTTTTAAATATATAGCCCCCTTTTGGAGAAAGGAGGCCGGAGGTAGACTCTGTGAAGATTTCTGACGGAAATAGCGAAGTCATTTGTCTCTGTTCAGAACATAAGGGAGACTCTTGGGGAAGAGATCCTCTTACCTTAGGGCATTACTCTTGGATCTTGCGGTTCTCAGTACAGCCACAGCACTAGATTGTTACCATGTTGGTTGCATGTCTGGGGGTTTTTTGAGTTGGTTTGGGGTTTTTTTCAGTTTTACAATCTTTAAATCTGCTAAATCCAAAATAAAGCCCTCCCGATCTTGTTTAAGCGCAGCTTAACCCCACAGTATTGCCTACATCTGAGATTATTACACCTGAACTGTGTGAATGAACAGAAGTTCCTCTTCAGTGTTGCTTCGGGTGTTACTGGGTTGAATGTGCCCTGAAGTGTAAAATTCCATGTACAAATGGTGACTTTTAGTTTTTTCAGTTCAGTTCTCATTCTGTGTGGATTACATGACCTTGTATGCTTTTTGCAGAAGCTCTCAGGTAATGCACATCTAAATGTTAAATCAAACTTCAAAAGGCAGAGATACTGTTGTAAAGATACTGACTTCTCTCCTATTTGACATAGTAGATGCTTGACCTTTTTGTAATAAAGAAAAAATACTTTATTAGGCTTTCCTAACTTCTTACGTGTTCATAACAGTAAGATGTGAAATGTGAGTTTGTGTCAAAACGGCTGTATTGCCTTCCCAGCAAATAAATATACCAGTCTCAGTATTTTTGCATGGGGATTTTTGGTATTGTTGCAATGTAGTGCTACAAAATAACAGTAGGGCAGAGAGAATCTGTGAATGGGATTCCTCCTTTGAAATTCATGGGTGTCCAGCCTGTATTTTGGTATCTTGACTAGTCTCACCCATGAATGTAGATTTTATAAATTGAGTGTTCATTTCATTGTTTGTGTTGCGCTGCATATGAATGTGGGAAGAGAAATCAGTTTAAATCAAGTTGTCAGGGGCTTGAAGTAACACTGTATTTGTCCAGCTCTTAGTGAACTATTCAATAGACTGAGAGCAGTTTAAGATTATTTTTCTTGGGCTATGCCACCTCCTCAAGGTGCTCCTTTTAGGATAAGAGATTGAGTATTCTCTTTGGGTGGCCAGTGGTGAAAGTGTGTAAGTTGGTGTAACTGATGGCAATTGCGGATGGTTAGTGCAGCTGAGATTTTGGGTAGTAAAACAAAGGACTTCAAACATCCCCGCAGGGTAAAAAATTCGCAGGAGTGTCTTCTTAGGTAAGAGTTCTAGGAGATTTTAACACTTTTTCTGGAATGACAGGCAGAAGGTAGCACGCGGCATTCTGAATGCAAGAGACTGCTGTTAGACGAGTAATAATGCTTGTGAGAGCCTGCCTTGAGAAATGGAAATTGGCTGGAAGATGCAAATAATGTGCTGCAAGACAAGTATATTCTCAAGTGTCTGGCTACTCAGTAACTTCCATACCAAAGAATTTCTTACCTGACAGTGTTATGATAACGTCTGGGGACACCTTTCTTACAGAAAGATCTAGGCTTGTGCCTGTGGGGGAGAGCAGGGCTTAGGCAGAGGAAGCATACCTCTTGCAGAGATTGCAAAACATCCCATAAATCCTGGAAACTTCTTCGTATTAACAAGCTCCCTTTTCAGTGTTATGTATCCGTCCCTCCAGACTGGCTAAGGACTCCTTTAAAATTACATGGCTCTTTTTCTGGGTTATCTGGGATGGTACAGGAAATGTCCTTTTTCTTTAAAATTCTTTAAATTCTCACACTTGCTCTTTCTTTCTAGATTTGTGTGATTTCTTTCTAGATTTCTTGCAAGTTAGCGCATACAATTTGATGCCTTGACATCCCTCTCCCACTTGGCAATACGGATCTCTGGTTTCCAGAGAAACTGCTACAGTGCTCAGAAACTCTGCAGTTAAAATAGTGTAGCATGCTGCATTTTAGAAAGAGAGCAGCTTTCCAAACATCACTCTCTGATCACGCTGGGCACCATGCGAGGAAAATGAAAATGCTCAAGGAAGGGCACGTTGTATGCAGAATTTCCAGTGAGGAGTCGTGATTTGTAAGAAAGGTACAGTGTGGAATTATCAGCTGGAGAAACACTGAGGGCAAGAGCTTGACTTCAAAAGACCAGCTGGCTTCTAGAGCATACGGAGATGCTTATACAGCAAATGTCATTTAGTCCACTGACAGAGGAATACTAATGTTATTTTTTGTCGTTTAATTATGGACATGAAGCATTCATGAGCTTTAGAGATAAGCGAGGATTTATGTCTTTGTTCCGAATTAAACTAGTAGATGTGCACGGATAAGCAGTACAGATCTAGAGGCCATCTCTCTAATTGGTTCAGGCTCTGCAATGCTTCCAGCATATTTTGCAAACATTGGTTTTCCTACCTTGCTTTTACGCAAAGCTTGAGGTGCAGATCCCTGTGTAGCCGGGATCTTCGCTGCCTTCTTCATTGCACCATCTGCTTGCTGGGAGGTTGTTTTTGTGGTGGTAGTGGGTTTTGGTTTTTTTTTTCTTTTTCCTCTCCTGCTGGAATTTTAAACTAGTAGGTCCTAGACTGGATTCTTCCTTTTCTTTGCAAAGTGCACTTGTGGCGAGGTCTCTACAAGTAGTCAAAACTTGCACAAGGGAGGTACGACTTGCAGAAGGTTCAACTGTCTGCCTAAAAGGCCTCTAAAATCTCTCTTTCCTGAAGCTCTGCTCTGCATTAAGCAGTGTGTAACTTGCTGTTTCCTGCACGGTGAACAGCTCCCCAAACCACACAGTACCTCTGCTGCTCTTACAGGAAGAAAATCTATTGAGGAGAGCTATGTTTGTAAGCCAGTTACTTGTGTAGGGATGGGGAATTAGAAGTGGTTCATGCCAAGTACGTGCCCTTCTTCCACCTCTGTAAGAGGAAGATTATACCTGGCAGAAGCAGCTGGGATTTTCTTTGCGGTAGAAGGATGACGTACACAAGCATGCCTTGCTCTTTGTGAAGATCAGGGAGTAGTTTGTAAGACCCCTGTGTGGATTTTCTACGGGCTCATGTTTGCTCCAGGCACAGTGGAGGCTCACTGTCCTGTAGGTGAGCCGAGAAGAACTCGTGTGTACACAAATCGTGGCAGATTGCTGTCTCTCGTGCGCCCGGACAGCTTCAGTTACCTCGAAGGGTGATGTCAGGAACCAGAAAACGTAGCTACAATTTCCAAGGTTAGATAACTTTTATTCAAGCTTTGTTTTGCTCTTTAAAAGAGGGCTTTGGGGAGAAACAGCTAAAATAGTTTGTGTTCATTTCCAAACTCCGTGGATCTGGTTAAGCGAGACGTGACCTTCTGAACGCAGAGCTCTCTGCAGCCAGGAGTCGTCCCAGCAGTGACATCTTCCCAGGGATATCCTGTTGATATCACAGACTAAGGTCTGTTCCTCAGTCACTGAAATGGAAGCTCCCTGGAATGAAAATGTGCTGCAGATTATAGACTTCTGGATCTGCTCTTGGATAGCAGAGTCCAAAGTGAAATTCTGACAGCCTGAGCTGATCTCTGTCTTCAGAACCAATTCTTACTGTGGCGTTACTTTGCAAGCGTGAGCCCTGGGTTGCTTATCTCGATAATGTGTTGGTAATGACCAGCTAAGCAGCAAGATCCATTAAAAAAAGCTCTTACAGCTATAAAAAATTGTTCTCTGTAACTTCGTATTCACGAATAGCTGCTGTTTGTTGCTTAGCTACTGGTGACCCTTATTAAATTTCTATTTAGAAAAAGTGATAAATTCAAAATCAGGACGGAGTTCTGTCACAGGTGAACAACTGCAAAGTATTTTGAATGCAGAATTTCAGTAATAGGACAACTATTTTTTTTTTTTTGAGCTTTTTTTTAAAAAAAAAATAAAGCCAAGACCACTAGTGCCCCTTCACCTTCCCAGAAAACCCAACCAAAACCAGCAAGGACAGACTCAGAGAACTATTTTGCTATGGCTGATTTAGGCACACGTACATATGAAGGCTAAGTTAGGGGTGATGGCATGGCTACTGCAGTTCATTGACCTTTGTAAAATAAATACACAGGGCCTCTTGATTATTTCTAGGCAGAAGAATATCATTGAAGAGGAGTTATACCAACATACGCTTTCAAATTTGTATCAGATGTTAGTCATTGCAAGAGAGATGTAGGTGCCCAAACTTAATATTGGAAAGCCAAGGAACAAGGTGAAATCACAACTTAAAATTAACAGTCTTTTTTTCACTTGTAATTTAAAAAAAGAGTATCTTTTTCTTCCATGTATTTAAATAGAATGGGCCTGGGTAGGGAACCAAATCTCTGAGTATTCCCAGAGCAGGGATAAAATTATGTCGTAGAAAGGAAACGGGGGGACACATGGTAATTCTCACCTTTCATGTTACTTTCATTGTCACATTTCCCATTTTATTTACTATAAATATAAACCATCCATTCATTTTTTTCCAGATGTTAAGCCATCTAACATCTTGGTAAACTCTAGAGGTGAAATCAAGCTTTGTGATTTTGGTGTCAGTGGACAACTGATAGATTCTATGGCAAACTCGTTTGTTGGCACACGCTCCTACATGTCTGTAAGTACAGAGTTTATAGCTTTGAGTTTTCTGTATGTTACCAGAACTCCAGAAATGAAACAAGAAAGCACCTATTGCTGTTACTTCTGCTGTTCGTAGTTCAGCACTTCCTGCATTCCAGGAATATTCCAGTATCACATCCCATTGTCGGAGAGGGGGAAGAACTGTTGGGAGAAACGCTGAGTGACTTGGAATAGTTTGTAATGCTATGAAAGAGAAGCAATTGTATCTACATAGGAGAATCCAGTGGGTTAATGCGTTTGGGTTTTGTACATCTCCAAAAAAGCCCAGTGTTTCACTTTCCTGAAGCCTGGTTCTCTTTCCGTGCCTGCGCTTTGCTGCGACCACTAATGCAGGGGAGCTGTGGCCTCGCTCGTGAATCTGCTGCGGCTGCTCCCGGGAACCAGCGTGGCTGCAGCAACAAGAGAAAGCTGGGGAGCAGCTGGCGTGGGCAAGGCCGCAGCTCGTCTGGGACTATTTACAGGTGTTCTTTGTTGCTGTGTATGAGGAATACCTCGAAACTTGCTCTTCAGATGAGCCCTTTGCATTATGTGAAAGTCACGGCTCACGGAAACAACAGGTTTCTTATTCTAACATATGCACCTTGCTCGGTGTACGACAAATCAACTCCTGCAGTCAGAGCATTCAGAGATTCTGCTGGGGAATTGAAGCTGTGGGGGTTTAAACTTAAAGGATAAAAGCATAATAATGCTGCTTCTGCTCAGCATGTGACCTGCATTTCAACATCAAAGACAGTGGTTTTTTTCTTTTCCTTAATTTTGATAACATACTTGGAATAAAATAGTGGCTTATGTTCCCACATACATCTAGGGGCTGTTGCTAATTAGCAGGAAAAAAAAATCACAGCTCCATCTCTTTTTGGTTCCTCAATGTACTACTGGCTTTCCCTTTTTCTTCTAGTAGAAGGAATGAGAGCAAAGTTCTGTCTACCTTGAGTTTTCTTCAATTCATTGTTTCTACAGACTGAGATTTAGCTTTGCTTTCTTAATCGTAAGTCATAGACTAAACCATGATGATTTTATTTAATCTTTTTGGTGGTATCCAAAGTACCTTTTCCTGCAGTGTCTCCCTTAGCAAACTTCTTGAAATAGCAGCTACGTAATTGTTACATGCCAAACAACATCCTGTTCTACCATGTGAAGGTGTGTGCAGTCAAAAATGTTTAACTTGAACATATTTTTTCATATTTATTTCTGTATGACTAGCACTCTGTGTGTGTTTCCTGCTTTTTCTCATCCATTCACTTCTTCCTTTACACTTAAATTTTATGAAAATCTTTGGTTTTGGGCATCACTATCCATTGTCCAGCAGTTGTGTGGTATACCCAGACCGCTGGGACACTGGAGAAGGCTCAAATATAATCTCAGTAAAAGTTACAAAATTAATTTAACAAAACTATCACCTCTTATGGCAGAGGAAGAAGATACTTTACAGTAATATTGCTTTCTCATATTCTGTGAGAATAAGTTTCAAATGACATACAAATTTTTCCAAAATGTGTGTGTAGTCAGCCGAGGATCTGCACCATTGTTGTGAAATAGGAACTTGACTTTAAAAAGAGAACAGAAAAGCGAATGCTTCCTTTGAGAAGTGTTTGTAAAAAATGGATACAAGAATGGTGTAGATTGATCTATTGAAAATTGCAGAAACTGTATTTAGCTCTCAACATAGTACTGATAAAGCATGTGCAAAACCAAAAGAAGTTAGGTAAGGACTAATATTCTGTTTCAGTTCTTAGGCAGAAACAGAAGATGGGAATGCTGGTCAAAACTGACGATCTTTGGAGCAATGTGACTGGAATATCCAAATATAGTTTTAATTGTGATTCCACTGACCAAAATGGTCCCACACTTAAATATCTTTCCAGTGTTCAAGTCTCTTAAAGACAATACAAACTGTATTTTTAGCTGCATCTGTTGTCTTACCTGCACGTGTGTTTGCATGTGCGTATAATCTATCCAAAATTTATGTTTGTCCCTTTCAAGTTTGTTTTGTCCTGAGAAAAATTTAAGCTTATAGCATTTATTTGTTTGTCAGGTCGTAATGTATGAGTGGTTAAGTTTTCAGAAGGTGCCTGTCTTCCTATCTTTGTATATATTTGTCAGTCATTCCAGGAAAGGTCTGTGCCTTGCATGATGTTTTATCCTTCAATTTGTGTGTTGCTTTATTATCACTTCACTGGATTATAGACCTTAATGGTTTATTTAGAAATTATTTGAATATGGATCTAAACCTGGAGTATCCATGTATATCACAGTCCTTGCATAAGTGCATTTCTGCTGTAGGGAGATATCAGAATGGTATCAGCCAATATCAGATTATTGCTAGAGCACCAGGTCACTTTTGGGCCCATATAGAATCAATAAAGTTACCTTCCCTCTTCTTCCCAAAAGCAGAAAACCAGGAACAGCTTCTCAGGGAAACCAGGGGAATCTCTAGTTGCCTGTAGTAGTTTTGCTTTCTTGCTCTTTAATTATCCCCTCGTCATTAATAGTTGCAACA
This sequence comes from Apaloderma vittatum, assembly GCF_000703405.1. Lineage (NCBI taxonomy): Eukaryota > Metazoa > Chordata > Aves > Trogoniformes > Trogonidae > Apaloderma > Apaloderma vittatum. Next base: position 9,079 of record NW_009703076.1, on the reverse strand, counting down.
TTTAGATCTTATGCTGAAGACATAAACCAGCAAAATAATAGCATCACTTCTAAAGTCTCAAAGGTACTTGCAGTGGTGGTGTGCGAGGTTTGTAGAACTTCTGGAACTCCAGGTGAGATACCTAAAGAAAACGATCAATACATCACTCATTGCAACGTGCCATACTAATGAGTTGGGGTTTCATCCTTCATTTGATTTAGACTATTGCAGAATGTAACTTATTTTTTTTCTTTCTTGTTACAATACTGTCTCTTCTCCTTTTTCTATTTTTTTTTTTTTATAGCCAGAAAGACTACAGGGAACTCATTATTCAGTGCAATCGGATATATGGAGCATGGGGTTGTCGCTGGTAGAAATGGCTATTGGCAGGTACCCAATTCCTCCCCCTGACGCTAAGGAGCTTGAATTAATGTTTGGCTGCCCCGTAGAGGGAGATTCTCCAGTCACAGAGACCTCGCCCAGGCAAAGAACACCGGGTCGACCAGTGAGCTGTAAGTTACAACAATTGTTTTTAATTGTTTTCTGACATTCTTCTCTGTCAACTTGAGGGTCTTCCTTACCTGATACTGGTCTGCGTAGTGTAGCTTTAAACCTGAAAAAAAAATCAGGATTGTCTTGGGTACCTGGCTCAGTCTTGCTGCGAGGGGGTATCTGAGAATCAGGGACCAGAGATCTTTTCCCAACTAAGGAAGCTGTTAACGAGCACCACTGAGATCCCAGTCTGTTCTGGTTCATCTCTCCAAGGTACAGTAGGACACTTCCCAGTGCAGTTAATGGTTTGGATCAGACCTGGAAAGGGTGTCTCGTGTGCAAGTGTTAGCCTGTTGCTGTTCCATGTTGTTTTTCCCTGTAAATCCACTGGATGCCATGTAAGAACAGTGTATGACCTACCTTCTGCAGACACCCCTGCCATGGCAGGGAAGTAACACTGCATTTTTCCACTTCTACCATGTCTTCTTAGCCTATGGACCAGACAGCAGACCCCCGATGGCAATCTTTGAACTTCTTGATTACATCGTCAATGAGGTAATCGACTATTTGCACTTGTACTAATACAACTGTAGATTTTGACAGCATGCCAGAATTTGAGGGTGTGTGGGGCTAGTGTTAGGATAAGCCAGTTTTTCTCATCTCTTACTGTGTTTTTTAAATTATTCCCAGGAAAATTTTAATTTACTTCACATGACCTGTTAGGACAGTTAACAGCAATATGATCAAAACCTGCTTTTATTTACTTGTTTGTTTGTTTTATCTTATGAACAAGTTAATTTGTAATACTGTCTTGCAAATAATTAAGCCACAAGGCTAATTGAGATTGGTGGTTTAAAATTGATAAGTCTGTTTCCGATATATTTGCAAGGGCTACTGGAACTCACGTGGCTCCACTGCTTGTGTCCTTACAGGGGAAAAATACCCAACCGCGCTCGTGTTAGCTCTCGTTTGTAATAGTGTAATTGTTCAGGTGAACGAATTATAAGAAGTATCTGACACCTATTTGAAAGGCACTGTTGGTGTCTGGGCCCCTGCGAAGTCTGGCATTGCTTGTACTGCTGCTGTTCCTCATCTGCACACACGGTTCTCCTCGCATCACAAACCCAGTTTGTATGTTACGTAATGCCGTTACACGACAGCACGAACTCCTGGCAGAGAGTTAGCACTGGATCACTGAAGACACTGTGGTCCTACTCTTGTAGCATCCCTGAGGAGATCGGTTTAAGCTGAAAAGCTGCAGTAGTTGAGAATTTGGCAAGATTATCTTCTGCCGCCTCCGCTGTAGCACAAGCAATCTTCAGCCTGAGCTGCTACATCCCCCGAATTCTGTCCTACCCCAGTGAGGAACTGAGCACAGACCCCGGCTCAGCTCTCTACATGCAAGTAACCCAGGTGTAAGTGCTTGCAGGACCTGTGGTGTACGAATGAAAACTGAACTCTGGAGCAAATTCTATAGATGTCATGGAGAATGAGACACTAAAATGGTTTATATAGTACTACTACTATTTTTTTTTTTTAAAAATCAAAGTTCTTTCTGAATTCAGAACCTGAACAAACATTCTGTGGACAGAATATTTAAATCAAAAAGATGATGAAACTAATGATGTGCAGGACATCTTTCCTTCCCCAAGCCAATGATTAACAGTGAGAAGAGTAATGCAGTGTGAATTACTGCCAGCTGGTGACAGCTCAAAGCTGTGTTAGCCCCTTTCAGGTGCGTGGAGAAAAAAAAGGAAAAAAAAAAAACCAAAATCATGAAAAACACCAATGAACCTAAACTGGGTAAAACACACTCCGTACCACAAAACTGTTTCTGCTCTGATTTATTACTGAAACACCTGAAATCCAGCAGCTGTGAAAGTAATAACCAAAATTAGCGATAAACTCGGCAGCTTTACTTTTATATGTGTGTATGACAGCACATCCTTTATTCGGATGCATGGAAGCTGAATTCTGCCTGATGTTTGTTTCGGAGCTCAGGTTTGAAAGAAGGCCTGAGCGGGGCTGAGACTTTACAGCTTTACCCAGGTATAGGGCAGGACTGGTAGATCTCTGGGGAGGCTGTGCATTGTCATGTGTTGGTTATGCTGAATGACCGCTGATTTTTGTTTATTTTTAGCCACCTCCCAAACTGCCCAATGGTGTCTTTGGTTCTGAATTTCAAGATTTTGTTAACAAATGGTGAGTATTTTGTCTGGCTGAATTGCAAAGGGACACATTTGGGATCAGCCCTGATGTCTTACTTTATCGATAACTTGGCAATCGGAGTCCCTGCTGGTAGGCCATGGCACATGTAGAGTAATTTCAATTAGCATAATCCCCTTCCTCTGACTGTTAATGTGCCTAAAGCTTGTTTTGCAGGCACAGTTTGACTGTGCATCCAGAGAGAACCCCAAGGCTGAGCGATGCTCCCCTCTTTAAGATACAATTTCTGCTTCTTTGTGCAACTTCCATTAGTAATTTCTCAGCATGGTAACATGGACTCTGACCATACGGTGCCCTTCTAAAGGAGGAATCTTACCTTTAAGGGTAGTCCTCGCAGCATTCTGCAGCAGCTGTTCCATCAGGTGCAGAAGTCTGGCAAACTCCAGATGTTTTGGTTTTTTTAATTGTCTGGTGCTTCCCTGAATTAACATCTGTATCACGGCAGTCTCACTCCTGCCCCCACTGAACAGTGTCAGACAGCTCAGGATTTCGTACCTGAAATTATATTCCTGTGAAACCTGCAGGAGAGAATTGCTTGCAGACCCTGATCTATGTTTGAACGGCACTACGTTACCTAATGCTTTTATCTAGGGTGGTATCTTCTTCCCAGTTACACTAATATGATATAACCTGACCTTTATTTTAAAAGATAATAGCGTGTAACTTGTGTAACGCTTTCTGTTTTCCTAGTTTAATTAAAAATCCTGCTGAGCGAGCTGATCTGAAGCAGCTGATGGTAAGTGAACTTCACGTGAAGTAAGAGCATTCTTGCACACAAGTTGGATTCCTTGGCTGACCCGAGACCGGGATCAGAGCCTGTGGCCTGGATTCTGGTTTGTGGCTCTTGTCCCAAGCAGCTCAGAGAGTCAGAGGAGGGGCTGCAGCTCTGTTCTCGAGATCGAGGGGCTGCAGCTCTGTTCTCGAGATCGAGGGGCTGCTGCTCTGTTCTCGAGATCGAGGGGCTGCAGGCTTCACACACTCCTAGAACAGGGTTGACAGCAGAACAAAACTGGTGGGTCTTGGAGTCTGCCATCTGATAATTACAATGAGTATGTGGCCTAATACTGTTAAATCAATTAGCAAAAGAATTTGCTGTTTCTTGGGTTTATTAGCGAATAATAAAGTATGTAGATTATTACTTTTGGGAGGATGACAGAAAATAATTCCGCTTACCTTACAGACTAGTTATAAATACACTTTTATTATCTGTTGTAAAACACAATTTGCCTTCCCCCTCCCCCCCATCAGCTTTGTCTTAGAAAAATCTGTAGAACTATGAGACACAAATCCTGCATTTTTTTTCTGCATGAAATGACCTTACTGGTTTCAGTGGATCTTTTCATGGCCTTAAGTGTAATGCTAGGACTGAAACTTCTGCTGCAGAAAATCAAGTTTTCCCTGCCCTGATCCTGCAGTACAGTGAGGCCGCGTGATGCAGCCAGACTCCTTCCTCTTACAAAAAGCCTCTTTGTGCACAGGTAGACGTTTTCCAGAGTGTTATCTCAGATGGCTGAGTCACATCCTTATCACGTACCGGGGTGTAAGTGCTCTGCAGCAGGCACTGGGTAGGCAGCGCGTTTGGAACGTGCGTGTTTTGTGCGCTGGCTATTTCTGGAACCCTGCGGAAAAGGTCTCCTGGTCACTCCGTGTGGTTTGTCAAATTTTACAGCGTCAATGCTGCAAGTAAATGGGATTTGTTGCATCTCACGTTGTTCAGAAGTATGGTTTAACAGCTTGAGTGCTTGGATAATAACAACATTGTTCTCCCCTGCTCAGATTCATGCTTTCATTAAGAGATCTGAAGCGGAGGAGGTGGATTTTGCGGGGTGGCTTTGTTCAACCATAGGCCTTAACCAACCGAGTACACCCACGCATGCTGCTGGAGTCTGAATATGGAAGAGCAAATCCTGTACTGTACATCTGTTAACAACAACGCTATTTTGGTCCTACTTCCTCAGCTTGTACCTGTTCAAACATGTATTTCACCTCTTAAGGAAAGAATGTCTTTATAGCATGTGCCAAACGGTTTTAAATTTTGTCATAAAATAACTGGTATTGTATTGGATTACATTCGTTCACTGACCAAAACGTAAGATGTTTAAGTTACAGTGCTTGCTGATTTTAAGTGATTATGGATATTCTTTCTCAATGAAAATATCACTGGGGGGGTGTTTACCCCCAGCTTCGTTGAACTTTATGAAGGGTCTTTGTAAATCGTTGGTACTTCAATCATGCTTACCTAATCTCCCACGCAGGAAGGGTTTAGGGATGCTCCGAAACTGTCTCTGTTGAGCATGCTTTTGCTGCTGCCAAACTCTGTCTGAAGGTTAGGCCTAATGGTTCTGATTTTGCTGTTATTTAGAGATCTCTCTTTCCAGGTAAAGAAGGCAAGAGCTCTGCATTTCTTGGAATGTACAGGGCAATATTCTAATTGTAGACTTGTTCATATTTCTCTATTTATTTTTAAAACATATCATCATACTTGGATTTAGTGATGTATGTCTTTCTAATTGATTTTTAAAAGTTAGTTCTTGGGCGTGTCCTACAGAATCAAGAAGAAGATCCAGGCAGTTTGCTTTCTTTTTAACCTAAAGGTTCATGACAACTGTGTTTCGTGTCTAAAGTGTATGAAGATCCCCTATTGTTTTATTCTCTCAGATGTTTAGCAATGGATTCTCTTAATAAATATATTATCAAGTAATGTCTTGAAGCTTTTTTTTTTTAAAAAACTCAAATACTTAACTAAAGCCTTAAGCCACAGTCATGGCTGCATGATGCCTCCTGGTTTTTTATACATCTTTCCACAGCCGTGCACCATCCTTACTTCCAGGAGGCAGGAGACTGCGCGTGTAAAATGACACCACATGAAAAGTGGAGTTATGGCAGTGTGTTAATACCCTGGTTGCTGGGATTCGGGGGGATGTCGGGGGGCTGCCTGCCTGCAGAGGTTCTGTCTGTGAGGTGCCTGGTTCAGCACTGTAACCCCCTGCGGGGGCCAGCAGGCGTTTTCCTAGGGCAGAGCAACACTGGGGCACAAACCATGGGAAGGTTGTGACCGGGCAGAGGGAAGAGCTGCTTTCCTGCATCTGACATTCACCAGGAGTGACTGTACTACACTCAGTTCTTCGCGTTATTTTTCTGTAGAAGTTCAGCTTCCATAGCTACTGGGAGAGGTGGGTACAGCTCTGCTGCTATAAAAAGTTTAGCTCCTTGAAAGGGTATTTCAGACAAGGAATCCCAATCATTCTAGACATGAACTTCCCCTTGGCCAGCAGCATCAGGTGTCAGAGAGAGGGCTCAACGGTCGGATATGACTCATTGACACATCCAAGGCTTCCTGCACTTGTCCTCACTTGAATGTGACTGGTGGTGTAGTAGGGACAAGGCGCTGTAGTATTGAATTTAAAAATCTCTCCCGAGCTTTATCTGTGAAACACACACACTAACACACAGAGAAAATACAAGATCACTTTTTATAATTTGGTAAAACAAATATACGGTATGTGAACAGCAAGTTTTTGGAGACCTAACTCCCGTTTTACTTGTTTACTCCACAGACAGTTTACTCCACAGACAGCACAGGAACACTGCAAGCACAGTTACCTGTAGTAGGACACCAGGAACCGTGCTTTTTATTGCAACATGCAATCCAGCGGGTCTGTTTTAATCCAGAAGCAAGCAAAGGACTAATTCACAAATGGCAGCACGCACTATCACCCTGAAAACTACTCTGGACCATGCTGGGGACAAGTAACATTGTTCAACAGTCAGAATTACCCTTTGGAGATGAAACCCAGGAGCAACTACGCCGGAATGTGATCTGCCCGAAAGTGGCAAGTGCTCCTGCTGTCAGACAGAGAGGAGGAGCCCAGGGACGTGCCCTCAGCATGCTGAGCACCCGAACATGCAAGGGAAGGAGAGGCTGGCTGCTGGGCTCCTCGCAGCCCGGCTCTTCACATGCAGACCTTCAAAGAATTACTCGGCACTCCAAGCCATCGGTTTTGTCTCAGGCTTTTGGGGAGTTGTTTTACCTGTCAGCCTTGGGGAAGCTTTGCCAAACCTTCAGCACCTGTGTTCTAAGCTCCTTCATTAAAACCTCCAGGTTTCTCAAAAACCAATTAGTCTTTAGTATGGGATGATGCTACATTTACATTCCAAGCTTCAGTTTCTATCGCAATGACCCAAGTAAGAGCCAAATAAACAAACTCTCCTCAGACAGTGGCAGGAACTCACTGGAGGTTGCCTCCTGTTCTGACCACACCCAGGACACTTTGACATGTTCACTTCCTGCTCTTAAAAAACAACTTCAGAAGAGGGATTATTCTGTTTTCTATGTGTGATGCCAGAAACAGCAACAGCACCTTTAGATACTAGTGGTGCAATGAACAAGCCAGGCTATAACTGAATTTTCCTAGTAAGGCAGCTGACAAAAGAGTTTGGGTTTCTGCACTTCAGAACTGATAAAATAACCGGCTGCCCCAGATCGTGTCTGCGCTGCATGAGGAGAAGCAACGTACTGTCTAGCAGCAGGGGCAGCACTAGCTTGTTACTGTACCATTAAAGAAATGCAGAGGGGACTTCATTTTCCAATTTGTAACTAAGTTCTTAAACTCCTCATACTCCTCCTTGGAGCTCACTTGAAAGCAGAGGGTAGACTTGCACTGATTTACAAAGTTACCGTGAGGGGAAAATAAAATGAGTCTAATTTAAAAATATTAGTTCCTTAGCACAAGAAAGAGGAACCAATTCTTGTCATACAGTCTGTGGGCAAATTAAAGGCGCATTGGCTGCTACTCTGAAAGAGCAAGAAGTAGAAAATACATCACTGTTACGGTCAGACTGACAGTACTTAAGAAGAGCACCAGCAGGGACAAAGAGAGGCCACCTCGTTAGCCTGAGCAGAATCAGGCTGATGGTGCAGCACCTGCTTCTCCCAGCGGAAGAACACCCACACCTCTGTCACATTTTTAGGAAGCCTAAGTCCAGTTTTCCGTTTAACAGAACTGGAGACAATCTTGGACACATCTTTGCTCACCACGTAGCTTCAAAATCCCAGTTTAAGCAAATGAGGTTATAATATAATCATTGGTTTGGCTGCCAGCCTCCAGGGCCTGATTTTATTTTTCAGCATGAGGAAAGAAGAACAGACTAATTATTGCTTTTAGTATAACTATTAAATTAGTCTGACTTGATTAACAGCTTCTCCCATCCACAGAGAAAGATGTACGTTAGGCTACATTAGGTTTTAAGTGCGGACTGGACAACGCTACATTTTGTGCAGCAAATCTTCATTCTTTTAATGTCCAAGTCAAGATGTGCCAAGCTTGTGACATTCATGTGTTCAGGTGGAACTTGCCTAGACTCCAAGTGTCTTGCGTATCATATAGTTCATATACAGGACAAAACGAAAATCAGTCAGTGAATTTTATGTGGGAGAACAGGAAATTCCTGAGGCTGTATTAAGAAACTATCTTGGATTCTTTCTTTCTCTCAAGAATCAGATTCCTCCTCCTCTTCCTCCTCTTCATGATCTTGAAGACTTAGGTGTAACTCGGTTTGATTGATAGCAGCCTCGTTGTCCATCTGCCCAAGAGCCTGTCACAAGAAAAGGGTTTATCTAACTCATTATCAAAAGCAGCTGAATGCTCCTCAAATCACTGTGAGAACTGCACAGTTACAGCATCCTTTAGAAATCCCAGTACTTGTTGACTGCACGAGCCCATCACAGCAACAGCCACCACTTCTCCATAAAGGAGTTTTAACGCGTTCAGGCTGACTGTATATTTAGTAACGAGTTCTGATGGTTCTGAGCCTCCATCCCCTGCGATCACTTGGCTAAACCAGCTGGTGACAGCTCGGAGCACCAGACACAACACTTAATAAACAGCAAACTGAAGCTAGGCCAACGCAAAGCAGCTGTTTCAGGGACGGGAAAAAGCAAACCCCTTGAAACATAAGCCAGCAGCAACCCAGAGGGATTTCACAGCTCAGCTTTTCAGTTAAGGAACAGCATAAACACGGTCAACACTCTAAATGAAAAAGCACCCCCAGAAACACCTACAGCCGGCTCTCCTCTCCTCTCCCTGTCACTAGGGCTGACTCTCCCGCCAGAGGGGAAAGCCCAGCCCTCCTCCCTCTCTTTCTACCGGGCAAGAACTCCTCACTTTGTGGGTCTCCTCCGCCTCAGCTGATGAAGAGACAGCGTCGTTCTCCTCCCTGGACCTGATCATGGACTGCAGCGCCAGCTCCTCCACCTGCCAAGGAGGGAACAGTCGGTGTTTCTCGGACTCTTAAGTTCAACTAAAATACATCTGGAGAACCAACAGCAGTGACGGCAAAGCTCGGAAATCCCGTGTCGCTGCTCCTCAGCTTCCATACACGG
>NW_009703075.1:5397-5663 GCF_000703405.1 Apaloderma vittatum | reverse complement strand
CTCATTATCTTGAGACAAGTGAGCAATACTTGAACTTGTTTCATTTCTAAATGCTTTGAGATTCATCTCAAAGTTTTAACTAACTGAGAAGGCTTTCCACTCTCATGGCAAACAACAGCACATCTGTCTTGGGTTACAATATGTAACAAAAAAATGTGTAATTCTATTTTCATCTGTTGAAACCGCTTGGAAGATTTTTTTTTTTCCTTTTTCATTTCTTGTTAACTCCAGGGGCAGGGGCTTTTGTTAGGGGATAATCCTGGGGT
>NW_009703075.1:0-5329 GCF_000703405.1 Apaloderma vittatum | reverse complement strand
CGGACCGGCCCTCCACCGGCCGTCGTGGCAGCCGCCGCTTTTCCTCGCCTTGGCCGGAGGAGTGGACTTTAGCACCATCGCCACCGGACTCCTCTACCGAATCACCCGGAACAGCATCTGCCACTCCAGCGGGACTCTAATCTGGATCTATCTGGACTTTTTTTTTTTGTGTGTTTCCCAAGTCAGGTATTCTGACTCTATCGGGGTCTGGGATTATTTGTTTCTTGTTGTTTTTTTTTCCCCTCTGTATCATTACCCTTGTAGTTTGCAATCTCTCAGTAAAGAACTGGTATTCCTATCCCCCTATCTTGTCTGAAAGCCCCATAATTTCAAAGGTACAGCAGTTCGGAGGTGTGTGCGTGTTGGGGGAGGGGTTTACAGTTCCCATTTTCAAGGGAGGCTTTCCTCTGTCTTCTAAACCAAGACAACATCTCACACTGACTTGGGCTCTACTACTAGAAAGATAATTTTTAGCAAAATGTTTTAGTTCACCCAGTTAAACATGCAGGTAGCGTACCCCCCACATTCTAGCCTACAGCTGCCAGGAAAAAAGAAAAAAGTCTACCTCTTTTCTTGCTTTTCTGTTGCCCAACCTGTCGATGATGCTGGCTGCTTTCAGCGTGAGCAGCCGAGCCTGTTCGATGCTGAGGCGGCACTCGGCGATCCAGTGGGCAACAACTTCCTGCAGAAACCAAAGCAACAGGCACAGTCAGTCATCAAGTTGGGTTCATTCAGCCCCCTAGAGACACTCCTGGGCCAATTAAAGTCAGTTTGACACGTGTCATCTCATGCGAGGGGGTGAAGAAAGGCAGATAATACTTGATTGACAGCAATACTAGCCACACAGCAGTTCTTTGGAAAACCTCCAGATTCTGGTAAGCTCCTGTTTCCTGGGCAGTGCCAGCAGCTTGCCCATGGCTTCATCTAACATCAGGTTCACTCTCATTAGAGCTTCTGAGAACACACCTCATCCAACTCCCACTAATTCCAGGTCATGCACATTAACGGAAGTTTGACAACAAGATGACTGGAAAACAGTGATGTAACATGATCCCTTCAGCATCAGTACAAATCATTTTCCATCACATGTGCCAGACATTAGCTCAGCTTCCTCTGTTGCCTTTACTTGATCTTTTTCAAAAAAATGATCCTGTGTTGTGTGATGCTGCAGAGCACTCGTAATGGGATAGGCCAACTATTAAATGCTGACGGTTCCTATAAAGCAGACTATGATCTTATTATTATGCTTTTCCACGTATCAGTATTTCAATATCAGAGCAAGACAAGACCAAAATCCTAATATCGCCTTGGTTTGGTCTGTACTTTTCTAAATGTGTACAAATAACTGATATGGGAAGTTAATTTTTTTGGTCAAATTCAGCCCCTTGAGTATCTCCAGCAGTCATGAACAGAGATGTCTAGGTAACAAATTCAACACACCAAAATGCTGAATTCCAATTGTAACTACAGAAACAGAAGCTGTGTGCTTGGGAAAACCCCTGTCCAAACTGATCGGTGAAAACATGGTGACCAAACCTGCATTCAAATCCAGCAAGAGACATCCAATTCATCGCAAGGTAAAAACCAAATCCCATAGGTTCCAGTGAAAACTTTCAGCCTTGCACCATGATTTTCCCCTCAGGATCCAAGGTGCCACAAACAGCAACTCAGGTTGGGGCACGTCCGTCATGGGGCCACTGCAGAGCCACAAGGTTCTGTGTCGGCACGACCCAGGGTGATGCCCGGAGTACGGGAACTGACACAAAGAGGGACCGTGCTTACGTGGTGATACAGCTTCTTCCCGAAAGTCTCTCTCTGTGCCGCCCGCTGGCACAGGATCTGCAAAGCGGTTTCAGCCACCCCGAGGCACCTCATGCAGTGATGGATACGGCCGGGCCCGAGCCGACCCTGAGCGATCTCAAACCCCCGGCCCTCGCCTGGTCAGAAAGAAAAACAGACACATGAGCAGCACGGACTCAGCACCAGAGCTCGAAGCTGTCGAGATGTTTATTTTGCAGAAACGGTGCTTGTTTAGTCCCACTCTTTATCGACATGCTCTAGCATGCTCTAGGTAAATCAAGCCCTCTCAGAAACCATCTCAATTTGATTTAAATCTTATTAATCTTACGTTGAAGAATACATCTACAGGTTTGGTACAAGAATCTGGAGGAAGACTTTGATGTTTCCAAGTCCTAGAGTTTGTCAAGAGAGAAAGTTCTTCCAGCAAAATCAAACCAAAATCAGGCTTCAGAGCAACTGAGAGGAGCAGAGCAAAGTTCTCCCTGCAGAAGGTCACGGTGCTGGCATGCTCATTCTTTCTGTAGAGCCTTGGGCTACAGCAGAACCCTCTCTTTAAACATCTGTAAAGCCTTTGGGGACAGAACACCACTGACAGTTCCTGCTTTGCTCTACTCCAGGGAAGTGATTTTTGCACTACAGCTATAGCTGCCCCCCTCCCTCCCATCGCCTTCCTGCTCTGCACAAGAGACAGCCAAGCTGCGGGCACAGTGGGCTCCCTCTCACATGTATCAGAAAAGAACAAATACTGAAACTCACCCAGTATTATATTGGAGACAGGTACTCGCACATTGTTGAAGTGTATCTCAAAGTGTCCTCCATGGAGCTCATCTACAGGGACAGAGAAAACACAATAGCCCGGTAAAATAAAGGAGGATAAAATTACAGGCCTTCAGTTGCTAATCCTTTTTCTGTAGATGCATTTTACTGATTCCATATACAGTATTTATTAGCATTACTGCAGCTTCTGAGGCTGCTGACAAATGAGCCCCCATACAGCTGACAGATGTCACCACCTACCCAGGTAGCCAAATACTGAGAGGGGTCTTATCAGCTCCAGCCCTGGAGTGTCCATGGGAACAATAACCATGCTGTGCTGCTTGTACCTGCTCAAGACAAAATGCACAAGTTACAACTAACTTGGAGCCCCACTTCTGTCCTTTCCCTCCACTTTTATCTTCTGTCCTCAATTTAACACTTGCATAAGGCCAGTGCTGAGATTTACTCACACTGACAGATTTAAGGTCAGTTGTTAGTCACACAGACTTGGAGACAATTGCCCAGGTCCCTGAATTCAGTCTCCTGATCCAGCAAGTGCCAGGTCCCAGAATCCTCTCCATGAACCTCTTGTGTTTAACATCCAAGTGCTCAGGCAGCCCTGCCCATACAGCTGCCAGATAAACCCTTCCGTGCGCTCTAAGCATGTTACAGTTTACTTCAAGGGAATCGAGCCAAACCTAAAAAATTTCAGATAATCACCGAGCTTGGGCTAAAATCCAACTTGGAGATGTAAATGTTCCAATTCTTTTGTATTAAAAGCAAGCTGTGCAATTTTAGTAGTATCAGCCAGAAAGCATTTTATTCATTGCTTGTGTGTTTGTAAAAGACAACTTAATTTTGCTTAATTTTTTTATATATTATAATTATGAAATAAACTATAAGTCAAAGACAAGTTGTTGGTTGAACAACTGCTGCAGACTAAAGCCAGAGCGACCAAGATAAAGTCAGGGAATCCCTCAAACTTCCCTGGTCCAGTTCACCCCGTGGCAGCACAAAGGCCCGAGTGCAATCTGGCAACACAGGAGCTCGGTCAGCAGACACACTCACAGGTTTAAAACTCCCTGTAATTCATCAGCATTTCAAATCCATCCAGGCAATTAATCGATTTCACCTAGCAAAGTTTTTGCTAGCAGCAAAAACTCCAGGCAATGCATTTTCAGTACCTCTTGGAACCTCCCAGGAATCCTTACCTGGATGTCGAGGAGTTTTTGGTTTTGCCCATTACAATCGCAAGTTTGCAATTTGGATTCCCAGCACCTTAAAAAAAAAAGTCACAAAAAAAAATAGTTCTCATTATCAAAATCTCAATGGAGAAGCAAAGAAAAAGTTTCATACAAATAAATCTTTCCCCCTTCCTTTTATGATACAGCAGCAAAAGCAATCTACTGCTGTGTTTATACTCTTGAGTAATCAGACTGAAACAAAATACATCCTATTGCTTAACATCTGAAAGGGAGTTGACTTGTGGGGAGGGAAACAACGAAAAGCCAAACATCCAAACCCTCCCCCATCTGTCTCCATCCTCTGTTGCTATGAGAACAAGAAAGCACTGGAAATGGAGCCCAGTCCCTTCTGTCTTCAGCGCAGCTCCGCAAGTCAGCGTGATACAAAAGCACAGCCCGAGGTGAGGTGCTGCCATTTCAACCCCAAAACCTCTTAAAACCATAAAGACAGTGAAGCCGCAGTTTTAGCTGGAGCCTTAGTTATAGCCAGAACTGTAGTTTTAGCTGGTATGTAAAAGACTCAGGGTGCTCTTACCAAACAGAATTAGTGGGACAATGGCGGTGTGAAACAGGCATTCCACAAGCAGAGCTTATCCCCAAGGGCAGGACGCTCTTATCTTCAAAGATGGAACACCTCAGGACTCCCAAGGGCCATTAAGATATGCAGAACCAGCCTAGGCCAGCACTGGAGTCTCTTAACAAAGACAAGGAGTTAACGGAATGGAGCCCATCAACAGGACAGCCCGATGAAGACTACCAGGATGAAGTAAAACGACCACTAGAGACCCTAACGACCACCGAAAGACTGTATAATGCATGCAGGAGTGGGTGGCAACATGTTAATGAGTTCTCGGAAATGGCACGAATATGTATATCTAAACTGTATAAAAGCTGTACATCTGGCCTTTCTCGGGGCACACACCAGGTGGAGCTATCCCTGGTGTGCCCAGCGCTGCAATAAAGAATACCTGCTGAATAGACATCAAGGCTATCAAGTTCTGATTTCGGCCTTTTCACGGCATCAATAGTTATAGCCAGAACTGCAGTTTTAGCTGGTATGTAGGAGACTTTTTTAATATGCTTGAGCAAGCAGAATCAGTGGGAGAACAGAGTGTGAGAGAAAGGTATTCTACAAGGGGAGCTTATCCGCAAGGACAGGATGCTCTTATCTCCAAAGACAGAATGCCCCAGGACTACCAAATGCCATTAAGATATGTGGAACCAGCCCAGGCCAGCCTTGGGGTCTCTTAAAAAGACAAGGAGTTAACTGAATGGAGCCCATCAAAAGGACACCCCGATGAAGACCATCATGATGAAGTAAAAGAACCACCAGAGACCCTTGAAAGCCTGTATTGTGCATGCGGGAGTGGGTGGCAACATATGTTAATGAGTTCTCAGAAACTGTGTGAATCTGTATATCTAAACTGTATATAAGCTGTACCTTTAGCCCTTCACGGGGCACACACTGGGTGAAGCCCAGCACTGCGATAAGGAAGATCTGCTTAATAGACATCAAGGTTATTAAGTTC
>NW_009703074.1:22915-30776 GCF_000703405.1 Apaloderma vittatum | reverse complement strand
CCGGGCGGGCCCTCCCAGCCCCGCGTGTGCCCGAGGCCCGGCCCGGCGCTCCCCTATGAGCGGCCACGGGGCCCTTCCCCGGTAGTTTTTATTTGCTTGGCGAGAGCCCGTGAGCTGCGCTGTGTTAGGGGGTACGGGAGAGAACTCTGCTCTTGCTGCGGCTTCTTAACCTGGCGTCGTGTCCTTCTGCCTTTAGTCTCCCCGGTGAGGTGCTGCTGTGGTGTGCAGTAAACAATGATAAGCATCGAAAGTGAGCCCTGCCTTTGTGCTCCTCGTGATTGTGCGTCTTGATGCCCTTGGCGCTTGTGGGAAGCTAAAGAAGAGCCGGCTTTATTTTTCATTTTGTATAGCAAAGGTTATTAAATCAACACATGTGATTTAATGACTTAAACGAATAAGTTAAAACAACTTTGGAAACTTCTTTATGCGACTTCTCTAGCTATTTAACTTCCTCTTTTTCACTCTGTTGAAAAGGGTAGTAGATGCTCAGTGTCATGCCTGGGTGTTGCCTTACTTCTTCATAAACAAACCTGATTCTGTGCTGCGGGGAGAACAGCTACGTAAAGAGGTGTTTAGGGTCGAAGGATAAAGCCTCCCGTGAGATTAATTGCTTGATTCATTGGCTTGAGCAATTAACTATTTACTGACAGCCTAGTAACCTGTGTATGTGCGTGACTCCCCCTGCTCTGCAGTTTTCGAAGGAGCTTATTATAAAGCACAGTTTGTGTCATTAGAAGAAATGTAACCTGTTACTGTCTGTAGATTGAAGGTTGATTTTTAATTTGTGTTTGCCCATAACAACTTTGGAAGATGCATCACGAGGCTTTTCCAGGGACAAAAATGAGTTACTGAGACGAGTGTAGAGCTGACCACACTGCGCAGAGGAGTTGGTGTTACTAGCGCCTGTTCTTTACACTATCACCTCTGTGTGGGGTGTTCAGGAAGCTGATAAGAGAAGGCGGGAAGCGTGCAGAATAGTGTCTTGTTCTCAGGCCCTGGCCTCTTCCCCCAGGAACACAGATGCTTTAGTCATTTATCTTGTAGGCATAACCATATGGAGGAGTACATTCTGGTGCTGATACTTTGTATCACCTTGTATTAACTGGGCTGAATTTCAGCTGACTAACAAGGAGGATAACTGTGTTAAGGAAGGGTTTTAAAAAATGCAACTCCTCCTACATTAGTGATATGAAGAATTTGAAAGAACAAAAACCCCACCCTTTGCTACAAAGATATCTCATCTATAAACTGTCTATTTTTTTTGTCTTTGTAAGATTACACAGAAATTTCATAACGTTCATATTTTTCTAAGAATATTGTTTCATTGATTTTTATTTTTTTTTTCCCCTCTTTTGGGGAAGGCAACAGCTTGCCTTTCAAGAGAGAGCTGAGAGAACATATGTGATCCCCTGAGGCTGTACCAATTTTTGTTTCATTGATTTTTTTTTTTTTTTCCCCTCTTTTGGGGAAGGCAACAGCTTGCCTTTCAAGAGAGAGAGCTGAGAGATCGTCTGTGATCCCCTGAGGCTATACCAATTTGCTGATGGCTGAAAGTACAGTTCAGGAGACTGGCTTTCAGTCAGTTGCTGCAACAGCGGAGTTGTGTTATCTCCTAGTTCCTGTCTTTGTAGTGAGGTTACTGAAAAGGAGGCATAGGCTGCAATTCCTAATCATACTTCTAGAGGTATTGTTTAGTAGCTGTTCTTTAAAATTTCTTCCTGGTATGTATATGAAACATCCAAGGAAAGAACTAGTGATCTGAGAATTGTGGGGTTTCAAGGCTTAATAATTTGGTATTCTAACTACTGGATTATGTTAAAAGGGTAAAGTACAAGTGTTCCTTCCTGTTTTATTTGAAATGAAGAGGTAGTCAAGCATAGTTATTTGGAAATAGAAATAGTAGGATTCTTTCAGGTCATGACTTCATAAAAATGAGTAACTTGGACATACATTTATGAAAGTTTTCCACTTGACTCCACTTAGTTGTTGACTGCCAAAAACTTTTCCCTAGATTTTTTTTTTTGGAAGGGGAAAACAACATGAAGACGTAAGCGTGGGGAGTCTTACTAGAATGTTTTGTAGGAGTTATGTGGTGTTAATTCACAGCTTGAAAATAGCCCTTTTTTCAGGGGGGGAAGAAATTATTCTATAAGGCAAGCTTAATAAACATGACAGTTTAGCATTAAAGAGATAAGATTATACAAACTTGCAGCTCTTACAGCTGTTGTCTTCCATGGCCAAAAGTATTATGCTGGTTTCTTCTTCTCTCAATTCCTACTTACAGGAAAATTGTGGACCCTTTACTTATTTTCTCTGTTTATGGAACTAAGGCACAGTCTGCTGTATGTTATTGATGTTATCAAAATATCATTAACAGAAAAAAAGGAAATGTTTGTGCTTAGCTTGTAGTTTGGAGTTGTCCGTGAATGAGGAAGACAAGTTTGTGATGTTTGTTAGAAGCATAACTTGATAAAGAAGGGGCTAGTTTCAAATGGAGGACCCTCAGATTGTAAGGGATTTTTGATATTTGACAAATGTGATGAATGTATGACAAATATCTGAAAGGCATTCAGTCTGTCAGAGGCACAGACCAGCTGCATGTCAGCTACAGCTGCAGGACAAAAATCTTATGATCGTTCAAGGTGGGTTTGTGAAAGTGCAAGCAGTCAGAACAACTTACTGTTCTGGTGCCAGTAGACCTGTCTGGCTTGAAATAACTTCTCACTTTTGACAGCCTCTCCCTCCCTTCAGCCCTTTCCAGATGTGAACTATGTAATTGCAGTTGAGCAAGCACTTTATTAGGTCTTGTGGTGCCCTGCAGTTAATTTAAATTCACAAATATTGATAAAACAAAAAATTCTTATGGATTTTGAGTGCTTTGGATAGCACAGCCTGACTACGCCATGACTGTTTTAAAACAAGGAAGTAGATTTTTCTTGGGTTTTGTTTTTTTTTCCTAGTGTTAATAAGCCTTAGAATTGCTTCTTGGCTAGTGATTAAGAAAATCATATTAAAAAAGGAGCATGTAAATTACCTACTATGACTTTTATTACCTTTTAATTGTTTTACAAACCTCAGAAGATGACTGGGATTGAAAAACCCTTGAAAAGACTGTGCAGCCTCACAGTTGTAAATGCCTTTTGAAAACTTGTTTACGCTAGAAACTGAGTGTGGGCGTAAATAGCTGGCATCCAGTTTACAAGTAATTCTGAATGAAAAAGAAAACATTTGTAAGAAAAACCCTTAGTGGTGCAGAGGAGTATGTTAGACCAATGACAGAGACAATGAACAAAGCTTTAATGTTATTTTTGTACTGTGTGCTCTGGAAAGATGGGTGGCAAAGATGACTACCTTACTTAAGGTGCGCCAAGAGAAGTTTACATTGGATATTAGGAGAAATTTCTTTACTGGAAGGGTGATGAAGCATTGGAACAGGCTGCCCAGGGCAGTGGTGGAGTCACCATCCCTGGAGGAGTTCAAAATACGTGTGGCTGTGGCACTTGGGGACATGGTTTGGTGGTCATGGTGGTGTTGGGTTGACGGTTGGACTTCATGAACTTAGAGGTCTTTTCCAGCCTTAATGATTCTGTAATTCTATGATTCTACATGCTTGCTGGCTGCATAAACTCGTACTTTGATTTTGAGGCTCTGTCAGTTCAAATGCTTTATTTTTTTCCCCACGAAGTTCTTAATGTGTCTGTTGTCAGAGGATCCAAGCCGCAGAGCTGCTGTTGGGTAAAATGATGCTGTCTTAGCTTTCTGATCACAAGCAGATACTTTGAATTTGGAGACTTACACATGCAGACAGCAGGTCACTGAGTATTATACCAAATTTCCTCCTATTGCACTCAGTCTTATGAAAGTTATGGCTTGGGAGGTGTTAAATCTGAATTCAGTGGTTGGGGCCGAGGCAGAGTGCTGATTACATACTTGTGACCGATCCACCTGGAGTGTGGTAATGTGAGCAGTGCTGTTCCCAAACAACAATTTGCCCTGTACTCTCATGGTGGGGATCACCCTAGTGATAATATAGACATAGCCATAGTGCCCATCAGCCTGGCTCACCTTCTAGTGGGTCCAGCACTGTGCTCAAATCGGCCCGAAAGTGCCTGCTCTGTCCCTTGTTCTTTTGCAGGAAATATCTAGAGGTTTCAAACAGTTCTGTAAAATCGCCTTTGCTGTGTCTTTCTCAGCCTCTCCAAATGAGTAACTTCACATAGGAGAGCTGAAATGAAGGTTTTTCAGGGTTTTTGGAGCCATGGATAAATGCATATAGTAAGTGGAAAAAAATTTGTGCAAACATAAATATATTTCCCTTACCTCATTGTTCCTCTTGTCCAAGGGATAGAAGTAACTTAAGTCTAATCCATTCTCAACTGGCTTGGACTGTGATATCCTCATTTTAATATGCATTATAATAGTAAGTTTATAGGATAGCTTAGTACAGTATGAGTAGTTTTAAGCTTATCTGAAGCTTGTAGTCAGAATTACAGTCTCAAAGTATTTTTTCTGCCCCTGCAGTCTCCAAAATAAAACATGACAGAAAAGACAGATTTTTACGATTTGCAGACCCTGCATTTATTTGCTTGCTGCTCCTGTTTCTCGATGATCCTTTTTATAAGACAGTGATAGTTAGGATGATGAATGTGTTTTACTCTTTTAGCTGGTAGAAAAGTTTCATAAGGTGCATTACTTAAAAAAAGTATTATTTTTATGGCAAGCTTAGGTCTGCATAGTCTGTAGGTGCCAGGCTTTCATATGCAGGGGGAGTTGTGCTGAGGTGTGGTTTAACTTTGACCCTTGCAGTCTGGTAACTGAGTAAATACTGCTGAGTACTTCTCTGATAATGAAAAGTAAATGGAGCTGACGTTACATCGTTCTTTAAAGGAGTTCTACTCTGCACTTAGTCATGTTAGTTTCTTGTTTAAAACTTACAACTAGAGAGAAAATAAATTAAAATAGCAAAATATTGTTGAAATATAATTATGAAGGCTTTTGTAGGCTGACTTTTTGCTTTGGTTACTTTATGGCTAGGAGTTTAAAAATTATAGGAGAGGTAAAGCAAAGAAAATAGCCATTCATATTAAAATAAAAGCTTGCCTTAATGAATCTTAGCTTATTATAAGGTAAGATGCCAGAACACTTCAGCCATATCAAGTATTTTCTCCCTAAATATTTTGGAGAAATCTTAATGTCTTAGGTATAAAATCATTTTGCCATATACAGTTAATTTGAGATGGATAGCTCAACGGGTGCTTGATGATTCCTGGGCAGAATGATGGGGAAATGAGTGTTCTTTAGATATGTGTACAGTCTTTTGTTGGAGTAACAGAGGTATTATTTCAATACAAATGGCCTCATCTTGGGTGTTCTATCTTCTTTGGGGGGCTACCCCTGCTATGTTCCAGCTATTTCCATTAGACATGCAGCTATCGTGTGCATCTCCATCTTTGGAAGCGGTCTTTTTTTTTTTTTAAAATGTTTCATTTCTTCTCAACTACTCCTGTGTTATTTTTTGGAAGTGTTATAAACTACTATGTGGTGAGAAGTCTCTTTTACTGCCTGAGGAACCTATTTTTCTATTCTACCTCATGGCATGAGCTTCATTTGCAGCGATACTGTGCCCGTTGTTTGTGTGTGTTTACAAAAGCAGTGCTGGCCAACTCGGGCATGCAAACTAAGGGGAATAAAACTGACTTTTTTTGAGTCTAATGTGTCAGTTTTGGATATTCAGCTTTAAACAGCCATTATGATCAAACCAATTCAAAGTGTGAGCCTGTGTGAAGAAGGAAGTGCTGTCTTGTTTTACATAGCTCTAACGGTAGTGGCTGAAAAGTGAAGGTGGGTAAGTGTGCTGGAAAGTCTGAGAAAGAAATGTTCTGTCACTGTTTTCAGATCAGGAAGACCAGCAAGTAGCTGTACCCTCTTATCCACGAGAAGAGATTGTCAGAACATTTGTCTTTGAACCAAGCATCCTGAGTGGTTTTATTTAGCTTCCTCCTCCATGGGTCAGTTATCCTAGTGATTGTAAGTTGAGCATATGAACTAACGCTTTAGATTATGTTCTCATCTCCCAAGAGGCAAAACAGTACAAGTGTCCAAATTGAGCCTGAGAGGATAAGCACATGCATACCTTAGCGTTGAGGAATTCTGGAAGTAACTTTTTTGCTCTCTATTATCAGTGTCTGCTATGTAGAAGAGTTTTTTCCTTGCAGCTGAATTTCAGTTTATAAGCAGTTTCAAGACCGAATACCGTTGATTTAGGGGAAAAATGGGAGGAATGCCAGAGCTCCTTGCTGTCTTGCAGTTCGGGGAGTGGCAAGCAAGCTAGGGCAGTGCAAAACCTGTATGTCAGCTGTTGGGTCTGGTGGATTCAGTGGCAAGTGCTTGTGCTTTCAAGCTGTTGTCTGATGTCAGATTCAACTGCAAATGCTTTCTGGTTTACTGTGTTACTAATAACTTATGTGTCAAATGATGAATTGTTAGTTTCTTAGTGAGCTAACGTAAACAGGGCAAAGTTTGATAGCTAATAGTATATGAAGTAACTCTATGTAATTGCTGTGTCTTTTCATGTAATTACTATCAGATTTCAACATGCTGTTATCTTTCATAGGGCTGTATTAATATCGTAGTTGTCAAACCCGGGATGAATTTAGTAATAGTGTATGTGAGCTTCAGTCCTGATGTTAACTCATGACTGTCAGCTTCCAGTAATGCATTACCTTCCAGGCTGTGCCACCAACAATTACTAGCTTGGGGGTTAGAAGTGCAGACTATTGACTCCTTCCTTCTCCTTTTTCAGTCTCACTGCTAGTTTGGTTTTGAATGGCTTCTCCTTGAACTTGTGGTTCTAGTAGCACAGGGCAATATTCTGTCAGTATTGAATAAACCACAGAACTCCGTCTGGCCTCATAAAGTGTGTGTACTTTCCTGGGGTTTTTCTGATGCTTTTTGCAAACATCTCTGCAAAGATAAGACTTATCGCCCACCAAAGACTTAGATTATAAGCAAATCCCTCCTATGCGTGTTTGAGGATATTATTGTCGTGCTTTTGCCTCAGAAGCAAAGAAACTGTTACTGTATTGTGTGGTGTTGGCTGCAGGATGGCTTTTGGGTAACTCAAACACAGCTGCTGAGCTGAGGTTGCGTCATACACCCAGCAATGGCGTTTATGCTCGTGTGTGAACTCCTGGGTAGCCTGAACCCACAGCTGCAAAGGGAAGCAGGACACCAGGGCTGCTGGAAAAGAAATCTGCAGTTAGCTCTGGGAATGCAGCTGTGTTTCCGGCCCTGTTCTGCAATTACAATGGAATTCTTGGGAAGCTGTTGTGTTCATAGGGTGGGGGTATGATATCCCTTTTGCTGTCCAGGATGAGGCATGTGTTGTAAGGTTCCAAGCTGTGGAAAACATGGATCCGTTGGAGCAGGTCCAGAGGAGGCCACAAAGGTGATCAGAGGGCTGGAGCACCTCACCTACGAGGACAGGCCGAGAGAGTTGGGACTGTTCAGCCTGGAGAAGAGAAGGCTCCGGGGAGACCTTAGAGCAGCCTTTCTGTACGTGAAGGGGGCTACAGGAAAGCTGGAGAGAGACTGTTTACAAGGGTGTGTAGCAGTATGATAAAAGGCAATGGTTTTAAACTAGAGCAAGATAGATTTAGATTAGACGTTAGAAGCTCTTTAATATGAGGGTGGCGAGATGCTGGAACTCGTTGCCAAGAGAAGTTGTGGAAGCCCCCTCCCCGGAAGTGATCAAGACCAGACTGGATGAGGCTTTCAGCAACCTGGTCTAGTTCAAGATGATCTTTAAGGTCCCTTCTAACTCAAGCCATTGTATGAAGTACCTCACTGTGTGGCACCCAAA
>NW_009703074.1:0-22884 GCF_000703405.1 Apaloderma vittatum | reverse complement strand
AAAGGCTGCCCAAGCCTGCAACAATTACAGTAACGCGAGTATTACTTGTTCAGTGCAACTATATAACTGAAATTTCATCCTGTTTCTGATTATTAAGTAAATGTGCTATCTTCACCCAGCTTGATGTCATTTTCCCGTGCTTAATCTAATTCAGTGAAAATATGTCCTTTCCTCCCTGACCCTGCTTTACTAGTCCTTAGCTGTGCAAACCAGCTTGAAGCGTGTTGCCAAATTCAAAGCTGGGACTGAGCTGCTCTAAATAAACCTCGTGAAAGGAGCGTAAGCGTGTGAATGAAGGAATAAGTCATTGAGTATGTAGTGAAATTGAACTACTGCAAACTGAGCTATTGGATGCTTTGTGTGAGAATGTCATAGTTTTTGCCATCATTTAAAATAAATAAATAACTTTTGTTCACAGCTACTTAGAAAAACCTCCCAGAGCTGCCATAATCTTGGGCTGAGGTGCCATGCTGGGTTGCTAAAGACTAGACCTGCTGAAATATTCTCCAAATCTTGAAGTACTTCAGCTGTAAGGGATTAGATATCTTGGTTTCAGTTCAGCTGCAGAGGTGTGCACACTTCCCGCAGAGAGCTGTGAACAGCATTCATTCCTTAGCTAACAGCTGGGTGAATCTGCCTGAATTCACCCTTCCAGGAGCAGCTACTGATTTTTGTCTTCTAAAATATTGAAAAATGGAACATAGTTAAAATGTCTCACTTGATTAACAGGAGTGGTCTCAGTGGATGATGTGAACTTAATTGGAAACTACTCATGTGAAAGAGCAAGGATTAACCTAAAGTTATGGGGAAAAATTAATTAAAAAAAAATCTTACTGTTTAGCTTATGTGTTCTCATTAAAGTCTTGTATAGCCTGGGAGCTCTGTTTTTCCCATTGCTAGGAGTGCTGGCTTTACCGTTCCTTCAAGAGAAATGCAGATTCTTACCTCTGAAAAACCTGACTCTTAAGAATACATTTATTAATTGACTTGCTTTCTCCTCTTGTCTCTTCAGGCAAAAGTCTATCTCCTGTTTATAGCGAAAGTTAAATCATGGTGTGTTGGGACTTGAGTTATGAAAATCTTTACCCTATCTTTAGTATGAGAAAGGTAGATTTGAAAAACTTTGCTAGTATTGCAGATAGGCCGTTTAAAACTTCTGCAGATCCTTTTCCATTTGAGGGATTCACCATATGGGAAGAACAACTATTTCTAGAATGTTACTGGAATCTTTTTAGGTGGTGCTTGGTCTGTCACAGTGTTTTCCTTTTTCCGTCTGCTGAAATCCCTCAAAGATAAGAGAACGCATAAAACCTCTGTTAATAACTTAAATGCCTTCATGAATTTCTTTCTGGATTACTGGGTGAACCAATGTGCTTTTCCCAACACAGAGAAGGTTTATATTTTAAGACTTTATTTCCTGGTTTTTACCTTAAACTCATATTAGATCAGATTTTCCAAAAATGTTTAGAAAGCCAAGTCTTGAAAAGGAAGCTGTTCCACATACTGATAGCACCTGAATAATTCTTGTAGTGCCTTCTAGCACTAACCACGTATTAGACTAAACAGACTGAACGACTTTATTCTTGAAACTGTCTTCCATTTTCAACTCAAAACACTTATAAAAGGATAATTCTGATTAACTGATATTTTTTATTACAGGGAGATTTTCTTTAACGTGATTACTTGCAAGTGATAGTTCCTCATCATGGCTGAACTATCACCTGAAGAAATTCAGCTGAGGGCCAACCAGGTCACTGATGAGGTAAGTATTATTGGAAACCATTTGGGATTATGGTACTTATCGGCTGAGATTACAATATCTTTTTAAAAAATAAAGACACAAGGTAGTGATTCTGGAACGATGCAGCTGAATGTTTCAAACTCTGACTTTGCTTGATAAAACACTGGAGTGAAGACCACTACTAAAAGGAAGAATTAAACTGCGAAATTGGAAAGCCACCTGCTTGACAGAGTACTGATCACCAGTCCTGATCACTGAGACAATGCAAGCTGGGTACCCACACTGATCTTAGTCATGTTAATACTTCATGACTTTTAATTTATCTAAAATTAATTTGAATGTATTTTTTCTTATAATGACCTTCTAGTGGGATAAGTAGAATACTAGCAAGTACTCTAAAACCCAAGGGTTTACTGAAAAAAAAACACAGTAGTGTGTTGCCACACTGTATGTGTTACTTACAGAGAGACTGATGAACCTTTGTATACTGCTTGCTCTAGTGCCATGAACTGGTAAAGGCTTTCAGACACTGATATATACTGTTAATGCACTCATTTTAAAATTATCTTTCTAGTCCTTGGAAAGCACAAGGAGGATTCTTGGCTTGGCCATTGAGGTAAGGAAAAGCTTTTGAATTCTCTGGGGACTTACTAATTTAAGAAGCAGCATGCTGACTGTTACAGAGTCATTTTGATCACACTTTTGTCTTTTTTTAACTTTTGAGACACAGTTCGTTATTAGAAGTTGCTGCTTTAATTCAATAGTAGAGTTGTAATGACTTCAGCCTAATGTTTTTCACATTATGTGAAGTCAAATCAAAGGGATCAATATTCTTTTTACCTGTTTTCCTCTGAAGCAGAGTGGCTTAACTGCCAAATGTTACAGATCAGTTATAACAAGTCTTTTGTGGTGGTCGGCTTTGGCTGCTGCATCATTTGCTGCTTATAACATCTTCCCATTTGTCTTTTAGCTCAGTTTGCCTGTGAACAGTGTCTTGCTTTGAGGAGGAGGGTAGGGCTCGGTTGGGTGGCGTAGTAGAGGGTGGGACTGCTTTTGGTTCTAAATAAAGTAACGCTACATACACCTCCTTATGATCTGCTAATCAGTTTTAACTTTAAAATGGGGATGAAACTTAACACCCTGGTACATGACTTGAAACAAATAAATCTGTATTTTGGTTTTACCTAGGTGACATTGTATGAGGAATCAGTTCCTCTACACTGTTACAACTTGTGTTTCCTGTTGTAAGAATGACTGAAAGCTTTTTATATTGTAATTTCAAAGAAATATAGAGCATCCTGTTGGTAAGGGAGTAAAGTGAGATGGCTGATAGTCAGCTCTGATAGATTTCACAAAGCTTAACTGGTTCAGCAAGACAAATTTGCTGGTACTTGCATATTGCTTAGACAAATGGGAATCCAGAGACTAAGCAGTAATGCCTTTCAAAACTAATGCCCAGGCTTTTAGTGGTGAAGGCTTGAGACTATTTATTGTCAGTGTGCGAACACTGAGAAATCCAGTGAAAAAGGACCTGAAATTCTTAGTGCTGCTTTAGAGCCTGTACTCGCTGTGCAGAGCTATGAGAGAGATGTTAGAATGGGCATAGCCTAATGAATACTTCTCAAACATGAACATTAAGAACATATAATCAGCCAGCATAATTTCTCTTGATATTATAGTTAAGCTCAATTCTCAAGAATGCTTTTGCAGACTGCTTTTTCTTTTTTTTTTATTCTAACTTCCAAAACTAAAGGCCTTATTAGCCCTATTGAAGGATGTAGGAATAAAGAATGAAATTAATGCCACTTTTGAAAACAAAGCACAGTGTTGTGGACTGGGGCTGGGTTGGCCACTAGATGTGGACAGATGTTGTTTAACCTCCTCTCTCCCCCTCCAAATGGGAAGGAAAAGGGAATGACAGAGTTATGGGTTAGGAAAGAAAAACTAGAACAGCTTTAATGAAACAATAATGGAAATAATAGTGAAATGATAAAGATCTATATACAAATATATATATAAAAAAAAAGCCCGATATCGAACCCGACTCCCCCCGACCCCGATATCAATCCCCAGTGGTGCTGCAGAGCAGGCGGCACTAGGGAAGCCCCAGGCTCAGGGCACTGAGCAGCTGGATACAGGGAGCTGGATTTGGGAACTCAGGATCCAGATCAAAAGCAGGAGACTGGACAGAGTCCTCCCTGGACACCGGCCATTGCAGAAGAGAAAAGAAGGAAACAGGGCAGAAACTCACATGATTGCTCAGTTTATACTAAATATGACGTATATGGGATGGAACACTCTCATTGGTCACCTGTCCAGTCTATTACCCCCCAGAGGTGCAACCTTTTACTTCCTTGTGACCCCTCTCACTACCTGGCACTCCCAGTGTGGCACAAGAGCCAGCAGTGGCCTTGATTACTGTAGGAATAAATATCAGCAAGAGCCTGTCTGCATCCCAGTCCCAGACAGTAACTGTAAACATCAGGTGTTATCACTGCCGGTAGCACACACTGTCTGAAAAAACGTGCTGCGAACTTCAGAACGTGCAGCCTTTTAGAAGAGACTAAACTGGAAAGTAAAAAATCACTGAAGAGAATTGGGGTTTTTAGCTAAAACCAGGACACACAGCGAGCTTTGCTTTTTTAGGTTGACCTTGCCATAGTTCAATCCGAGTATGACAATAAATTTCTTATGTTAATTAGAATTTTTTTTTACATTACAAAAAAAGACACTAATTGAGGTAGTGTAATAGGTGAGGTTATCAGCCTAGCATAGGATCTCATTTGCAATTTGGCATAGCTTGACTACAGAAGTTATTCCTAACACAGTGTTTTATTACGAACGTGGTTTACTTCTAAGATATGTTATAGACACCTTCTAATTTTGGACTGCTGTGTTGAAAACTGTTTCTATATCTGCAAATAAATTTCTTTCTGCAGTCCCAGGATGTTGGCATCAAAACCATCACCATGCTAGATGAACAGGGAGGTGAGTTCTTCCTTCTTTCAACACTAAAAACCAATTTTACAACTGCAAGAAAAAGGCTTATCAATCAAGACTTGTTGCTGAAACTGAAGGCTTACAAAAGACTACTTATGTGAAAATGAGACTTGCTAAATGGTTATTCCCATGTGTTTGTTGTATTTAAGACATTTAAAGTAGTTAAGAGACCGTTAGTTACAATGTAACACAGCTCTGATACGGAAGCATTCCTTTCCACCCTAACATGCATGTAACTGCATTTATTTGAAAAGCAGCAACAAAAATGCTGTTCTACGGATAGGGAAAATATTTGAATGTAATAAACAAAACATCACTTAATATCTTTCTTAAAAAGAAAATAAAAAATCCTGGAAGACAGGAAAAAAAGCATTAGTCTTGGTGTAAAGATAAAACTAAAACTTGCAAGTTCCTGCTTGAAAGAAATATTACTATCTCATCTCCACCTTTCCCTAATTCATATTTATTCAGGTTACTTGTTTTTCTTTTAGAACAACTAAATCGCATAGAAGAAGGCATGGACCAGATAAATAAGGATATGAGAGAAGCTGAGAAGACACTGACAGAGCTCAACAAGTGTTGTGGGCTCTGTGTCTGTCCTTGCAACAGGTAGGTTAAATTAGTACTTGGGTGGGAAGTTTGAGAATATTCACAATAGCTACTGTACTAGAAAACAGTCTCTAATAAAAGAGCTAAATAAAACCTCTGAATGTCTAGGGGAGTTGACTGTTTTGGCTTGTGGAAGCACACTCTTTTAAAGGTATATGAGAATAGCTAAAGCTTACTTGCATCTAACCATATATTGTGCACATTTCACTGTATGTACAACTGCTGTATAACATCCTGCACTATTGTGCCCTATTCTCCTTAAAGCTTATATTCAGTGGAATACTATCAATATCCATACAGGTGAGACCAAATTGGACTGCAAGTAGGTATATGGAAGTGCTTGTCTGTTTAAAATCTGACTCCAAGAATCACTTTTTCCATGAAGTACTTCTGTACTACTTTAAAAGCAAGAAAAATTCTGTTTTGACGAACGAAAGTAACATTGGTTTTCTAGGCATTTAAAAAATACTCATGCTTGAGGGAGGAAGAGAGTAGGGAAACAGGCATTAGTGTTAAAGCTTTAATTTTTCACTAGGGACTACATAAATTCTTGTTGACCTGCTTCACAGTGCCCTTGTAAAATCAGTGTTATGGCCACCATATCCAAGTCAGTTAAGAGTAATCATTTGTATGGCACTTGATTTATATTTCTAAACAGACTAAACAACAATCAGAAATCAGTATTTTAAGGAAAATAATACTTTTTTTCTTGAAGGTGTGCTGTCTTTAAGCAGTGAAGTATCGATGATTTTTGTGAATCGATGTGGTCATAATTCTCTTCCAAGTGAAGGAGTAACAAGTTACTTTAAGAGTGTGACCACTGAAGTGAATAGTGTATATGTTTGTTCATTTTCAGCTCCTTAGCATGAGCAAAATAACCTTAGAATTCAGCTAAGAGGTAGCAGAAATGTAGCTAAAATTTCCTTGAAGCAGCTGAGTCTGCTTGTCCAACAGAACAATACTTTGAGGATTATTTAGGATAGATAGTGGCTTCTAAGGCTGAAAGTTGTAAAATCAGAATCCTTTAGGTTGGAAAAAACCCTTTAAGATAGTCCAATTAACCTAGCAATGTCAGGTCCACCACTAAGCCATCTCCCTAAGCACCTCATCTACTCATCTTTTAAACACCTCCAGGGATGGTGCCTCCACCACTTCCCTGGGCAACCTTTTTCAATGCTTGACAGCCCTTTCAGTGAAAGAAGTTTTCCTGATATCCAGTCTAAACCTTTCCTGGTGGAACTTAAGGTCATTTTGTCTTGTCCTATTGCTTGTTGTATGGGACAAGAGACCAAACAGCACCTTGCTGCAAGCTCCTTTCAGGTAGTTGTAGAGAGTGATAAGGTCTCCTCTTGGGCTCCTCCAAGCTAAACAACTGCCCAGTGTCCTCAGCTGCTTCTCAGAAGACTTGTTCTTGAGACCAGCTGCTTTGCTCTTCTCTGGACATGCTCCAGCACCTCAATGTCTGTCTTGTCATGAGGGGCCCAAGACTGAACACGGGATTCGAGGTGCGGCCTCACCAGTGCTGAGGATGGGGACAATCCCTTCCCTGGTCCTGCTGGCCTGATCCAGGCCAGGATGCTGTTGGCTGCCATGGCCACCTGGGCACACTGCTGGCTCATGTTCAGCCGGCTGCCCACTAGCACCTCCAGGGCCTTTTCTGCCAGGCAGCTCTCCAGCCACTCCTCCCCAGGCCTGTAGTGCTGCTGGGATTTGCTGTGACCTCAGAGCAGGACTTGGCACGTGGCCTTGTTGAACCTCATATAATTGGCCTTGACCCATTGATCCAGCCTGTGCAGGTTCTTCTGTAGAACATTCCTTCCCTCAAGCAAGGCAACACTCCTGCCCAGCGTGGTGTTAATTGCAGACTTACTGAGGGTGTACTTGATCCTCATCCAGATCATTGATAAAGATATTGAACAGAACTGGCCCCTTGTGATTCTTAGAGCCCTAGTACACTGAAAAGGCACATAGTTCTGTCCTCACCTCTGGGCAGGTCTCCTTACATCCTTATAGTAGTTTTACCAAGATGATGGACTTTGAGCATTTGGACACACACAGGCTTTGTTTTCTGTAGCTCACAGTCTTATTTCACCGAAGCTAAGCAGATTTAGTGACGCTGAGCAAGCTCAGGATGTGTGAACTCTTGTGGCACTCCAAATGCACAAATAACAGTAAAGGAAATAGTGAGTTGCACACCAGATTAGGCAGTAATGTGTCAAAAAAAAAATCTACTGGTACATCAGTTTTTCTGTCAATGTGTTTATTTGTCAATGAGTTATCTCAAGCTTTTCATTTTTTTGCATAAAACTAAACTGGAACACTTGCTGAATTAAATACTGTTTTTCTCATTTCTCCTAGGCTTAGATTATGTATAATAGCTTTGTGAAAACACAATATACTGGCAGTACTCTAATATAATCTGTGTACTAATAACAATTTACCTGTTTGCTGCTCTTTCCTACTCTTTCTTCTCTATTCTCTCCTAACACTGATGCTTGCTTTCTAAAAATGAAGACTAGGATAAGAAGCTCTATTCACTTAACTGGTGAAAGCGGATTTTAGGACAAGGTCAGTCTTATTAGTGCAGATGTACATTTAATCATCTGTCTGAAGTGATGCTTCTGTTGGATTTGTGCTTGCATGTGCATGACGTCTGCATGCAGGTGTCCTTGTGGCTGTGATGTCTTGTAATACTGATGTGAATAGAAAATGTCAGTTACTATAGAAAGTGTGTTGGCTGTGAAAATGTTGAAAAACTGCTTGAGGCCTTGCTGGTTTGACAGGTTTTCTAAATTGGCTTACTCTTGCAGAGAGGAAACGTGAGAAAAGTGAGCATATAGTAATTTGAAAAACGACTCTTAAAAAAAATCAGGTGCTGAGAAACTGTTCTTAACTCTGCTTAGTTTGAACAGCAATTCTGTTTCTGGCTTTTTTCTTCAGATGTGCAAGTAGCCCTCAGGCTGCTTTTTCTTGATTTCTCACAGTTACCTCTGGCACCTAAGATTTTGCTAATCCAGCAGCCAAACATACAACGCTCTTCTGCTGTTGCGATTTTGGTATTAATGAGATTGAAATGTAATGCTCAATCTAGTTGCAGTAAACCTAAGGAGAGAATAAAACCTGTTTATGCACAAGGAGCTAGAATTGACTAGCTTAGAGTTTCTTCAGGGTTCTGCTGAGTGCAATGGCTCCGTTATGAACTGAGAAATTACTCCTCTTCTTTCCTTTGCTGTATTCATACTAGATTGCTTTTTGTAGGATCTGACCTATGAAATACAATTTCCCATTTCAGTTACGTAAATGCTAGAAAAATGAGGGGAGTATTTCTTCATTACAGCTAATCTCACACTTACTCAAATGTGAAGCATCAGGTCTATTGAAAGGCACTAGAGATAAGAAAAATTGATTACCTGTAATTGTAAAGTTACTGGAAGACTCTACAGATTTCCCTTCACAGGCTTTTAAAGAAGCAGAAAAGTGGCAGTGGAGTCTGGATTATTTATTTTACACCTGAAAATGGTAGCAATCAGGGCCAGCATGAGAGTATTCTCAAAATATTTTCTTTAGGTTTCATGAGAACTGACCCCATTTCAGATCAGTTATTTTTTGTTTATTTTTGTGGGTCTGTGATTCCTGAGGTTGCTTCAATGTCAGTGTGTATTCTTTCATTTATTATTTTCCTTTTCTGAATTACGTGGTAAAAGTGTAATGGTCAGGTTGGTTTGTCGCTTTAAAGGACTTAGTACAGTGGAATTGTGGGATAAAGGAGCTGTTTAAACGTTAAAATTAACCTGAGAAATGTCAACTTCAGAAAGAAAGACATGGCCACAGAGAACATGTGACTGAAAAACGGTAGATATTAATGGTTTTCTTGCATAGTGTAGCTAGCTTGTACTTGAGGGAGTTTCTTTCCTTTATCCCCTTTTCTTCCCTGAAAAGTAAGTAATCCTGATTCTAGACTAAGTCCTCTTGCAAATGCAACTTTATTTTATGGCAGTGTAAGCTTTCCTGTTGCTGTCACAAGCTTCCCCTCTTTAAGAAAATTACTATGCTTGTATTAAAGCTTAAGACCAAGTTAATCACTGTCCCTAGAATAACTCAGTTATGTTTGTACTATCCTGATATAAGAAATCATATTGTATAGATGAGGCTTGATCTGTGCAAAGTCTAATCTCTTTAGCACAAGACAACTATTTCTGAAAATCCTAGATGAATACAGAACTTCAGTCATGAAGCCTCGTTTCTGATGTAGCCGTTCAGACTTCTTATTTTTATGGAGTAGGACGAAGAGCTTCGAGGCTAGCAAGGCGTACAGAGCAACCTGGGGAGATGGGACAGAGAACTCGGTAGACCATGTGATATCCATGCAACCACGAAGTATGAATCAGCAGCGACCTCAGACTTCTGGAGCACCAAGCGGTGGATATATTACAAGGTTTGCTACTTCATATTTCTCAGTCTCAGATGCAGAAATCCTGTGTTGCCAGTTGTCCTCTTCTTTCAGATGTGTTTTAGGTGAAGTTTTCTGGTTGGAGAGGAGGCGGCAGGCACTTGTACTTCAGTTGTAGTGCTCACTGTAAACTTTCAGTTTTTTCACGGCAGTGGTTTTACCATTCTGTTTCTGTATGTGGACTATAGAGCTTAGTCCTCAGTTGTTGAGGCAACTGTTAGAAATATACTTCATGACAATATAAGCCCTCTATTTGTGACAAACTCATGTCTTAAGCTTTAGGTAGCTGATAGTTTAAATTCTAAGGCTATTTTTGTAATAGCAGCTTAATGCCTTTTTTTGGTGGGCTGATTGCTTGGAATACATGAGGCTGTAAAAGGGAAGAAAACACCTTGGCTTGAATACATCGCCTGTCAGATAACTGTGCAACAGACAATTTCTATTAGACTAAATGTAGAGCAAGGAAAAGGAAGGTTTTGATTCTTGGAAACATTGTCTCAATTATTTGAACAGGATAACAAATGATGCCAGAGAAGATGAAATGGATGAAAATCTTACTCAAGTAGGGAACATCCTTGGGAATTTGAAAAACATGGCTTTGGATATGGGCAATGAGATTGATGCCCAGAATAAACAAATAGACCGGATAAATGTGAAGGTAAGTGTCAAATGTTCTCTGTCTTCAGCTTAGAGATTGTTACTGAGAAGTTAAGGAATGGGCTCACTGTCTTCTCTACCATTCTCTAAGTCACAGTGATTTGAACAGGAGATATAATTTGGTGTTTGGATATGTAGCTGAAAATTCAAATGTTGGTAAACAAAAATACAGCCCAGGTCACTGCTTCCTCTGAAAACAGCTTGAACCGTATTGGCTCAAAAGGGCAAATGTACTGGAGGTGTAGCTGGGGGGTTGTTACTCACAGAGAATCTTGTATTTCATAGGGAATAGGTATTTTTTAGCAATAGCAAGGTTTTTCTGGAATTCCTGAAAAGTCCCTATAGTCGTTGCACATAAAATGCAGGGGATTCATTGCGCTGGTTTTTGTGAACTGGTTGACATTGAGGCTGGGGAGACTTTGGAATAACAGGTTTCATAGGTGCACAGAGGCATAGTTTGCTCTCACCTGCGCATGAAATTAGTCATTGCTAGTAACATCCTTTATTTTTGTTAATTGTTTGAAAAATTAACTTCCAAGAACAGATGGATCACACAAATATGTTTGTAAGGGACAGCTTAGGAGGAAGTTAGTTTTATTTTAGAATTCCCTATATTCTGGAATTACTAGAAGGGTGGTTTGTTTTTTTGTTTTTGGTGTGTTGTGTTTTGGGGTTTTTTTGCAGGCATCTTGGTTAAGGAAATGAAAGCTTTAATGAGTGGTGTTATGTTAAAGATTTAAAAAAGAAATGAATACCAGTTGCTATCAAATTCTACAAATTAAGACAAAATGGGAAGTTAAAAATATTGCTGAAATGCCCAGTAGAGTTAAAAGCAAGAGGAACAGAATTTTCTCAAATATACAAAGCTAGTCTGATATAAATGCTGGTTGTACTTAGGTCAGCATCTCAATTTTGTCTAGTAATTTAGAGGTTGTGGTATTAATAAAGGCAAATTACCATGATTTTATGGAGGTTGTCTTTCTGCTATTCCCTGAAATTGCAGACGGAGATGATTATCAAATAAAAGAACTACAACATTTC
The DNA here is from genome assembly GCF_000703405.1 of Apaloderma vittatum. NCBI lineage: Eukaryota > Metazoa > Chordata > Aves > Trogoniformes > Trogonidae > Apaloderma > Apaloderma vittatum. Next base: position 11,386 of record NW_009703074.1, on the reverse strand, counting down.
GAAGAACACTAGAAAACGTGATCATAGTTTAAAATGAAATGTGAAATTTCTACAGCTTATAAAGTGGGCTGAAATATGGTCTGGTCAAATTTGCTTCAAATAGGAATTCACTGTTTTTAGCAGAAGTGTTTCCAATTGTTTCAAGTATGTGTTTTGGCCTGATGTTCTTTCACTTTAGTTGCCTCAATAAATCTTGCTGATGAAAATCTCACTAACTATTAAAATACGATGTGAACAAGTTAGAGTTGTTTTAACAAAAACCACAGTAAAAGTGAAAGTGCAATTCCTGGCTTTGAAGCTGGCAACCTGTCTCAAGATATTTAAATTAATCCTTTTCTGCTGATAAGTGTGTTTACATCTAGTGAACAGTGTGGAATCCAAATCAAAACGTTGAGGATAAATCTCCAAAGGACATTATCATATAAAGAAACAAAAAGTGGTATTAAGCTTAATGTCGGAATGGGGTTGATGCTTTTATCCTTTTTTTTTTTATATAAGAAATCCAACTCACCTGGGAAGTACATAAGCTTTGTGGGGAGACTTTTGATAGCCTGCTGTGTTAGGCAAGACTCCTAGTCTGAATAAACCCCTAATAAAAGTTTGTTACTGGCTTCTTCTTAAAAGAAGATTTAGTAGCTAGAGCAATGTGTTTCCCAAGTGGTGTTAACAGGTTAGATTCTCATTTTTTTTTTATATTAGATTCCTGTACCTCTCTAATCCTTGGCCCAAAGGGCAGGAGGGGGAAAAATGGGAGGGAAGGACTTGAGCATCCTTCATTCGTGGGACAAAATGGTTAGTAGGTGACACAGGTAGAGCTTCTCGGGAGTCCCACTCCTTGTGGTGAGGACAGAGGCTCATTTTGTGCTCCTGTTCATTCCCTGCTGCAGACTGGATAATCAGGGAATTACTTGAAAGCTCCTTATCGTACCTTTCAGTAAAAATGTGTTCTGATACTTGTTCAGCCTAGATGCTGGCTGAGTTATGATGCTTTATACTATAGAACAATTGTAAAATCGAGCTTTTCCTGCAGATACCTATGACACTAGGACGCTGGAGGGTGTGTGGATGAAAACCAAGGAATTTGCACTATGCAAAATAATTCTGATGCTATGCCTGTAGCTCAGTTCCAGTTTTGACTGTTACTTCTAGTCCATAGCAACAAAGCTGCTCCCTAGGGTCCTTAAGATGTCTCAACACTTGGAGAGAGGGAATTTTTATCTCCTTGTTCTGTTAATATTCTTCCTGACTTGCTGAGGCAAACTCTGCTGTATGTTTTGAGAGTCTGTTAAAGCCTAAAAACTGTTGCTCCTGATTCGATTTCTGACAAAACTGATGGCATGTGCTGGTTAGGTGAGGAGAAAAAAAAATACTTCTAGCTTATAAAAATTGCTCCTATCCTGTCTACAATGACAATACCCTGCAATTCACAACTTCTTGTCAGTTTGAATTTTTAAACTGTTTTGCATGAAGTCTGCAAATGACCTATGAATTTCTCTCTTTCAGGCCGATACAAACAGGGAACGCATTGAACAAGCCAACGTTAGAGCCAAGAAATTAATTGACAATTAAAGCCTGCTGTCATTGTTCAATGACACTGTCTCTCCAGCTGCAAGCCACTGTATTCATGGATCTGTGAAACTTCTATTCTGAAATAAGAAGGGCTGGGAAAAATGAAGCAGTACCCTTTCTATAGGGACTAATTTTTAATTTTTTTTTTTTAATTGCTTCATATAAAGGTGGCCTAGACTCCAAGAAAGCAGCCAACATAACTTCCTCCTGCTCATCTGCCTTCACTTTCTTTAAACTGCTCAGGGCTAAAAGTGTTCTGTTTTTGAGAATCTTTTTGTAATTTTTTTTTTTACTCCCCCTCCCAGTCTCTCTCTTTTCTGCACCCAAAATACAGTCCTTGACTGAAGTTGAACAAGCAGGGTAACCTGAATTCACAGTTGTGGAAAGTTGGAGAGGGCACTTTGCACTGTTTGAAATACCTCATAAGTTGAGTGTCTTCACTAAAATAGAGACTTGGTGAGTATTGTCTGATTTGTATCTCTAACAGGCTATCAGTTTTACAACCCAAACCACACGGTTGGTTTGGGCTTGAGTTTGTGGATTACGGAATTGAAGAGACCCACTTCTTTCTGCCTGAGGGTTGAGGGCTTTAAAACACTTCTTAACCACATGAACTTTAACGTAAAGGGCACTGGAGGGATATGCAGGTTTCCATTTCTTAACTGTAAATTGATCGGTTTGGAGGCCATGACCAGGCGAGCGTGCTGCATTGTTCTCATCGTATTTGTTGTGTGTCTATAGCCCTGATCTTAATCCCCCTGCACCAGAGTAGAAGAAAATAAAGCTATCTCCCTCAAGTATTTATTTGATGGAAAATTTTATGCCCCTCATCTGAAAGTTAACTTTGAAATGTTTGAAAGATGCATCTTAACTGGAAGTAACTGGGTAGGAGAGCATGCAACTTGCCTGTGTCCCATGGGCGGTTTTCACTGGAGTTCAGTTCATGCCTTTCTCTGGTGTGAAATAACACTGAGATCTGGTGCAGGGTTTTTTCTCAGCGGTGACTTGCAGGGAGCTTCTTAAACCTACAGAGAAGTTTATATGTAACTTCTTTGCCAAGAAGTCTGAGAAGGCAGTAGGAACTGTATGCTAGTTTTAAATAAACTAGTTCCAAATAAAGTCCTGACTGGTTTAGTACCACAGACTTTGGAACTGCCAGTTGGATGTATTTCATGTCCAAGTTGCTTGCAATTAAAAATGTTGCTTTCGTGTTGCAGAATAGAGGAATTTCTGACCAGGTGAGGTAAAGCTCACTTCCTATAAAGAAAAACGTTCTGATTTTCCTGTAATCAGATTTATTCCCAGGATTTTCTAGAGGTTTTTTTTTTCCTTTGCAAGTAAATTGCAAGTGACCCCTATAATTTTAACTCCACTCAGCAATACATTTTGCCTGTTTTAAAGGTGAAAATGATGCTCTGGACTTACCACTAACTTGTGATACTCAATGTTGAATGGCAAAAACCTTCCAGCCAAAATGATTGGAAGACTAACTAAAACTAATAGCATTATGAGGTGTTTTCTTGGAAGGACAGTCCTTAAGTATCCTGTAGCTGTTAATAATGAATCCCGGGGCTAGAGAGATGACACTAATCTGCTGAAATGTAAGACAAAGTGTTAAGTGTGTTGTTTTCTTTGTAGTAGAAATACAATCAGTATTACTGGTATATTCTTAATTCACTCCCAGGACAAGTTGCTATTTAAAGACAAAAAAAAATACCAAAAAAATGACCAAAGGATGGAGCTGCTGCATGTAATAACTAGGTCAGTGGTAGACTGCTTTACATGAATAAGGTCAGTTCATTTTTAGGGGATGGGATAGTTCAGTAGTGTGTGTTGGCATCTGTCTCACTTCCAGTAGTTGTTGGAAAGCTAATAGAATTTAAAAGCTCATTATCTACCCCATTAGTAAATGAAAATTATGTGCTTAAAAACACAAGTAGTGAAAAAGTACTTTCAAAAATGTTGCGTAGTAAATTTCTAACAACCACTTGCATGGGAAAGCGTAGAGATTTGTATGTTTCAGTAAGTGGTTTGGTGGGTTTTTTTTAACTTTCTTACAAACTTCAGGTTAACTGAAGGAATATATGCTGCTGGCTGTGAAAGCAATGTACACCTTGTGTAATTATGGTTGTCTCCTGGAACAGAAGACTGAAGCAATTACCTTATTCTGCTTGCAACAGTCCCACCCTCCCTCTCTGTAGCACCTGGACATGCTGAACATTGGGATTTTTTTCTCCCTTTCCATTACAAGTCTATGTTCTTGACTTCCCTGAGCTCTAACACCGAATTAGCACACTGGCTGAGAGAACGCTGTGATGGGTAGATCAGAATTGTAATAGCACGATGAATCCCACACTTGGAAATGACGCTAAGCTTGAGTGTTAGCAGAATATCGCTGCCGTTTTCTGATGCAGCGAGAGCCAAATCCGTGAAGGAGTTGGTGCCTTTATGTTGCTGAACAACACGGTCTGCTTCTTGGATTGTCTTACTGTTTGTTGTCTGTAGAATAGATGCTTAACTTCCGGATCTGTGGGATGGAATCAACATGTCTTTTTTGTATTTCTGAATGCTATTAAGAATGAAGGTTTACAGTTTCTGCTTTTGATTTGTTAAACTATGTATTGTGCACAAAAAAAAAATACATACTTTTATAACTGAATGTGTTTTCAAACTGTTTTCTCAAAAATCTTTTAGTTTCCTGTCCTTGGAATAACTTGGCAGAGCTAGTTGCTGCTGATGCAACTAGGAAGTTTCCCTTCTATTTTTATTTCACAGAAATCCTAGTGCTAACAAAAGAATGGGTAGGGCAGGGAGGAGTGGAATATTGTGGGATTTTTTTTTAACACTCTGGTTTTCATCCTTGCATAATCAATGTCACCTAACTTCAGACTATGAAACGCATCCACTAGTTCTTTGAAAGACTGTGACTTGATGTGCGACTTTACTTCAGGGTGATAAAGGAACTAAATAAAATAACTTAAACTTCCTAGTCAAGTATTGGTAACATTTGCTTAGCAAATACCTAGTCCACTAGGTGAACTCTAGTGATTTAACTTGCTGTCAGTGTAATTTCACTTGTGAGGCAGCTTTTAAACTGTATTTTCTCAGATAGTAGACCCTCAAATTCTCAGAATGCTTTTAGTGGGGAGGAGGTGGGGGGGGGAAATGTAAACTTATTCTAGACTTGCAGCAGTTCTGAGCTGCAAAAGAGAGTAGTGCATCTGGGAAGGGCTTGGAACTACTTCTTGTAACCAGTAACTACGAAAAACAAAATTAGGGACAGCCTGCACACGTAACTATTCTAAGCGTGTGTGCCATGGGTACACTTATGATAAATAGTAAATTCGAGCTGGCTTACTCTTTGGTCAAAGATTAATTAAGCCTCTTCACACAGGGTTAGCTACAGTGTGAACCACAGAACATGCCGCTTGTGCAGCAACTTGCAGAACTTTCCTTTGAGGTGTATCTTAGGCAATGGAAGAGTGAAAAGCAAGGGATACAGGTCTGAAATAGAATATATGAATGGTTTATATTGTTAACTAGGGTAATGTTTTCTACCTCAGTAATTCCAAAACTAAAAAGTTGGAAGTGTAATTGTGTGTGGAAATAAAATTGTTTTATAGTGTCACTTTCAGAGTGAGGGTGGTGAGAACGGAAAGCTGAGGAACTCCCAATATAAATCTACTCGTAGATTATGTACAGCATTGAAATTATACAGAGCAATGTTCTACTAAGTGACTTAGCCACAGTTACTTATTGCTGTGAGCTAAAACATGTGAGGGTATGGGGTAGCTTTTTTTCTCAAAATGGAAATAGTCTTCCTCTGTTCTGGAACAAATTTGGTTAATCCAGGACTAACTCAGCACTATACAATTTTTTGCATGGTGTTTTGTCCTTTTTGCTTTAGAAAATTTTTCATAGCTGTCGTAACTCCAAGGTAGCAAAGGAGCTTAACGATGGGTAACTGAAAGGCTTCTAAATGTACTAGTGGTCACATAAGAGAAATGTTGACTTATTCTTTCAAATACTTCCAAAAGCAGTAAACAACAATAGCAATAATTATAGCAATACTACAGTTTTTCAGTGTTCCATCTCATATTACACATCTTTAGTGAACAGGGAAGAGAATCCTGATAAACATCTATTAAACTAAAACAACAACCAAAAAAACCACCTCACAACCAAAAATGCTCCAGCATGACATTGCCGAGTGCATCCATGTTGGCGATAGACCACTCCTTTGTAATTGTCAGAGTTGGAGAATGTGAAGGGGGAATCTGCTAAGAAGCTTCAGTCTGTGGAGTCTTGTATGTAACAAATCTCTAGGAAGAAAAAAAACCTAATACTTCAAATGGGATTTAGGTATCAAGTGGAAGGAGCTAAAATTTTAAGCCTGGCTCTTTAAACTATTCACTGCTAGATTTGCACATCTTGATCTGTGGAGTCTATTAGTATGAAGCTGAATAGATTTCTGACTGTTCAGGGTCTTATGGTAAGATACAAGTTGCATTCTTGGGGGCCGGTTAGCTGAGTCAGTTGAGCATGGCGCTAACAACGCTAAGGTCGTGGGTTCGATTCCCGTTCGGTCTCCATGCGTTGCCTGATCTAGTTGAGAGGTGGCGTCCCTGGCGGCAGGGAGGATGGATTAAAATGATCTCTTCCAGCTTAGGCCATTCTATGATTCTGTGATTCTTAAAAGCACTTCCTGAGTCACTTCTTGCAGAACGAAGCATAAGTATTACTATGGAAAAAATGAAATAAGACAGCAGCAGGGAGAGGGAACTACATACCTCTTCTATAAAAGAACTGCTTATCGCTAGTCTTAATTGTGGTTGTTACATTGAGGACAAAGATTGGCACAGAGGTCACTTCATTTTTCTTAATTGCAGATGGCATGAGGTGTTGAATACATTTAATGACTGCACCACCAACTTCTTAAAGTTTGCTGTCTGAACGTCTTATCTTGTAGAGGAAGACTTAAGTGTAAAAAATAATTCACGTAAGACAGTCCCGTGAGGAACAGATGCATCCCTGCTGATCTTCTTCTGCCAAGAAGTGTACTTAGCGCAGCTCCAACTACATGGTGCAGTACATGCTGATGAATCCCTACCAACGGGCTGACGTTTTCTGCTGAAGTGCAGCCATTGCCAAAAACCAACAGAACCCCGTACCCAAGAGACGGCTTCCAGCAATAGCTTAGTACTACGTGTTAACAGTGACAATAGCAGCAGTTACACCAAACAAGCATGAAATGAGTTTTTTGAAAATTATTTACTAAAATAAAAGAAGTACATTTTCCTTTTCAGTACAACTTAACATAATTGCATACATTTTTAGCTCTTCCTAGGTGCTTTTGGTACTAAGGCAGCAGCAGGCTGATGACCAAAACTTTCAGCGTTGCTCTGTATGCAAGGAGTCAGAGCAAGGACATTATATTTTCTAGCAATGTACATTTTTACTGAATATACTGAAGATGAACCTCATTTTTATTTGATACAGCTCAAGCAGAAGTGGTCTGTAGTGCAATTCTTGCTTATAGTAAAAGAAAAACTGTACAGTAGGACATGAAGGATGCTCAAACTATGATTTTTTTTTCCTGGAAGTAGTTAATAATTAACATTTAACTTAGCCACAACTATTTTTGCTTTATAAAAAAAATTTACACAGGTTATAAACTAAAACCTCATCTGTAAAAGCTCTCTGCAGAATAGTGCTTACTGCAAAGACAGGTTTCAGATCTGCTTTGGTGGTAGAATTTTCATGTGCTACCATGCAACAACGTTTCCAGAAGAAATAATTCTGGCAGAAATCAACAGCCAGCTTCCTGACAAAAGGGGACTGGCAACTTTGAAATGCTCATTCCCTTTCTCTGTGAAAGAACGAGCCCCAACACGGGAGAACGTGTATTGTGTTAAAAGCTAAAGCAGCACAAAAATCAAAACTGGCCCCTGGGCAGGTTCATCAGTTCAACACCCGTGTTCTCTGGTTCAGGTTTATTCAGTGTGGCCTTTACAGACCATATTGGACTACTAGCGAAGGAGTACTGCGATCACCTCCTTCATCAGTCTTGGCTTAAGTCAGCGAAGCACAGGCTTCAGTCACTAACTCTTCTTACGGGGACTACACACGGTCAGAATAACGATCACGCAAACTTCTTCTTTGTAGCTGTGAAGCGTTCCATGTACTGCAAAGAAACCAAAAAAAAATATCTAAGATTCGGAAATTAATACAAGATTTGCTGCTCTTGAAAGCAGCTAAGCTTCTGCTGCTTAAAAGCACTCTGCACCTAGAGCATAGGTTCATTACCCAGACAAAACCATTAGATTTCAACCAAAAAAGACCCCCAAAATTTCTGCCATTCGCTGCAATTCAGATTAATGTTCTAGAAAAGAAGTCCTCACGGTCAAATCTCAAGTGTTAAAAATGAACTAACAGTAAGCAGTTAAGAATGCTGCATAAAGAAGCATCTGTTATTTTTTTGTCCCATCAAAGTGATGATGCACACCTGTCATCATTAGCTGCCCTTCAAAAGGTGCTGAAGGAGCTCTGATCCTGAATCCTGAGAGGAAGTTAAATCTTTGAAGAACATTTGAAATTCCTTTCAGAGGTCAGTTACGAATGCAGTACCAGTGACAATCCCAAGAGATTGTCTGTGCTTTTATTTACCATTTATTTAGCATAAATGCTTCGTATCCTGAGGAGGTACTGGGTAAGGACTTCACCAGAAACTTCCTTAAAAACAAAGGACACAGACCTTGTCATAACCTTCCAGTTCTCTGAGTTTCTTGATTTCAAAGAGGTTGCCTTCTACTGCAAGCAGTGAGATCTGGGAATCGCTAAGGATGCTCTGAGGAAGCATGCTGAGTTCTAGACAGTTTTCTTCTAAACGCAAGACTTTCAGCCGTGGACAGTGGGAGATCTGCACCGAGATCTGGGAAATCTGATAGAAATAAAACACAAAAAAACCCAAGGAAAATGTTAGTCATCCATGATTACTTCTAGTGACTTGTTTCCGACTAATATGGAACAATTATGTTGTAAACATACACTATGTATAACAGTAACTCCTTAACAACAATATCCAAGTAACAATAATGATCAGAAATCCAAGTAACATTTTTTCCTTCCGTGGCAACAGGCAACCTACACATCTGTTTATCAGATTCTTACTCAAGAGCTGTTCAAATCATTTTCTGTATGACTAAATCAGTATTTGTTTGTAAAATCAGGAAGGTGGTTGTATCGGTACATAAATTCTAGTTACAGTCCCTCATTTCTGTTGCGCGCGGGAGACATCTTTTAGCTCTAAAGCTCTGATGGTGTCAGCTTATGTTCTTTAGATGTACTAAATCCAGAATAAACCATGTCCTAAATTTACATGCCCATAATATCTCAGTTACCAGACCTGATTCTGATTCAAATTGAGTTCGATAGCCTGCAATTCTCCCACAGTGTCGGGCACGTTCTGGATCTGGTTTTTGGAAAGATCTACCACATCCAAGTGGCGAAGACCGCAGAGCTGCGTAGGCACAGTCCGAAGCTGGTTTCCAGAAAGGCTCAGGGTTTTGAGAGCAGAAAGTTGCCCAAATGCAGACGGTAGCTGCCTCAAGTGATTGCCATTCAAGTGAAGCGTTTCCAGTTTTTTCAGTTTACACAGCTCCTCAGGTAAAGCAGCTAGAAATAAATGACAGAACAAAGAGATGACCTGAACAAAGAGCAGTAAACATCCACACCCGTTTAATTCAATAGGCTTCTGCATGGAAAATAGTGCTATAGTACAGGAGTTGCTCACAGGATTTGTCCTCATTTTCCACTGAAGGCACAGATCCCTACTCAGAAACTTAAGCCCCCTGACAGTACATGCTTTTTAACCAGCTGCCATAAACATCTTAAAAATAACCTGCAGACAAGACAGACCTTCAAACCACAGGCTGAAAACACTACTGTGAGAGGATTTTAGCCCTATCGGTTGTACTGGGTACTCGCCACTTTGCCAACACATCCTGTGGCATTTGAAGTACCCCACAATTCACAGCTTCAGGTGTGCTGCAGCCCTTTAAAGGCATTATTCAACTCACTCCAGAGGAAGTTCTCAGGTAATCCATCTGAAAGGATTATAGGAGCATGTAAACCTCACCAGGTAAGCTCTGCTGGCTCTTGTTCATCCCTCATTCTACCTACACACGTGTATAACCTGTAGCACTCTCAAGCTGTGCTACAAAAAAGTTTGTAAATTACATCTGTTTTTTCAAAGAAGGCAAACAATGCACAACTAGCACATTAAAAAGTTAGTTTCTTCACCTCATCCTAATCTTTCCATAAAACTGGACATTTGTTCAACAGAATCAGTAACAGCCACTGAACAGGCAGCAGCATTTTCTACAGATGATCCTCCTCATCAGCTCTCTGTGCAAGTACTAAACCATCTGATGCTTTTAAACCTTTAGATCAGACAAGTCACAGCGCAGAAACGTTATGGCTCTTAAGAACTTATATGTCATTGTAAAAATAATAACACAACTAAGGTGGCAACTAGTTTTGAAGAATTTATGATTGGTTTGTAGGGGTTTTTTTCTGTACATGAATTCCACTTTAGGTGGCTAAACTCCCCATCTACATCCCATGAGAGTTAAATCATTACATTTAGTTTCTGATGAGAGAAGTCAGGTTATTATTTCAGTAATCTGTAGAGATATTAATTAGCAGACATACTCAGTTTGTTGTTGTTTAGAGCAAGGCTCTTCAGAAGGGAAAATTTTCCAATGAGTGGTGGCAAGAGCTCTATTTTGTTGTTCGACAAGTCTATTGTCCTTAAATTGCTTGTTAGCTTCTGCAAGTCTTCTGGAAACTAATGGCGAGAAAAAAGATACAGCATTTAAATAGATGATTCAACTTTCAGTGTTCAAGTTGTGCAGCTTAATATTTTAATTGCAATTCAGATTGTTATTACATACTGTCATATGTATCAATGTCCCATCAACACAGCATGCAGTTAAGATGGCAAACTTGCTTAATACCTATTTTAAAAAATATTTTTTAATCTGATGAAGGGAAAATGGATATAAAGTCTAACATCTAGAAAGAATAGTTTTTAATCCAAAGAATTTAAGTTAATAACGGAGAAGAAAGTATGCCATGACATAATTCTGTGACATAATACCATGACACATTCTGTGATTCTGTGAATTTCTCTCCAAAAGTGTCAGTCACGCACACAAATAGGCACATTTCCCCTTTGGTTACGTTACCTCAGTAAGCCCCTTTCCAGTTAGCTGGAACACACCAGTTTTCTGTGCTGTCTCCAGGTGGGCTTTCAGTGCGCTGTTGCCCATCCTAAAAGTTCTCTGTCAGGCGTATGGGGTTTGAGTGACGGTCTCAGCCAGTTCCTCTCTTCTTATTCTGTGTGAGGGAACCGCAAGCCAAAGACTGTGATAAAAGCAAGTGTAAGAAGTAATTTTTTGTGTACCGCCTCCAACGCTGCCAGCGTTCCAACCTAGTGAAACGCTTCACCGCCGCGTTTGGCCTCCGTCGTAATCAAAACCTAGAGCTTAAAAGATTTGCCTGGCTGAAGGTGCCGTCATTTATAGCAATTTGAATATTGAAACGGTGCAACAAATAAAATTACGTGGGGAAACTGGATTTTGCCTCTTTCAGGGCCCAGCAGCGTAAGGGGATGCTTCACAGAGACTGGCCATGATCCTGGTGGCATCTCCCAGCACGGCCCTGCTGTCAGTAGTGCCCTTTTATCGGCGTTTTTCTGGGAAACATCTGTCTCTCTCAGAGACCTGGCCCCTTTGCCGTGGCCCCGGGCACACCA
>NW_009703073.1:0-15944 GCF_000703405.1 Apaloderma vittatum | reverse complement strand
TCCAGCAGATTGACACTTCCTCCCAGTTTTGGTCATCTGCAAACTTACTAAGGGTGCATTCCATCCCCTCATCCAGGTCATTGATAAAGATGTTAAACAGGAGTGGTCCCAGCACTGAGCCCTTGGGGACATTGCTCGTTATCGGTCACCAGCTGGATTTAACTCCATTAACCACAACTCTTTGGACCCGGCCATCCAACCAGTTCCTAATCCAGGCCAGAATATGCCCATCCAGGCCATGGGCAGCCAGCTTTTCTAGGAGAATGCTGTGGGAAACTGTCAGATGCCTTGCTAAAGTCAAGGTAGACAACATGCACGGCCTTTCCCTCATCCAGTAAGTAGGCCACCCTGTCATAGAAGAGCCTAGCTCCATCCTCCTGACACTCACCCTTGACATATTTATAAGCACTAACAAGGTCACCCCTCAGCCTCCTGTTCTCCAAGCTAAAGAAACCCAGCTCCTTCAGCCTTTCATCATAAGGGAGATGTTCCGCTCCATTCATCATTTCTGTGGCTCTGCGCTGGACTCTCTCAAGCAGGTCCCTCTCCTTCTTGAGCTGAGGGGCCCAAATATTGCAGAATGATATACTGTAGCTGCATCTTTTTGTGTTAGGTTCAGAGGAATTTCTTTTTCTGGATATTTGACACTTACTATCCAAGTGAGTTACATGCACGCAGGAGAAAAATATGGGATGTCTATGTTGTCACTGCAGGATACCCCTCAGACTCTAGTAGATGACTTAAGAACTATTTTTCTGCAACTTGACTAGACCAGTTTGTTTAGGGAAATGTGGATAAAACTGAATTGGTTTAGTATTTCCAGAAGGTTTATTAACACATGGCAGCGGCCAAGGTGGCAAGAATGTGATGTCGAGCTGTTTACTGTGATCACTTCTCAATTTTTTAATCATCCTGTATTTTTTTCCTTCTTTCTCTCATTTTTTTTTTACTTTAGATTCCATAATGATAAAACTAGTGTTCTTGGGCAAATTATTCTTTCCTAGGGAGGAAGGGTGACATTTACTGTTGTTTATGCATTAGAAAGAAGGGAAAAAAATAATTGAAATTTCTTAAGATTTTGATGTGGTTTATTGCTCATGTTTGTTACAGTTCTGGGAAAAGAAATCACTATATTGGTTCAATGGGAAGTAATTTGTGGGTAGGAGATTAGAGCAATAGTACAGTTCATTCAATCAAACCCTATGGATTTATAAACCTCAGTACATCTAAGACCTCAAAGAGGGTTAGGAATGTGTTTTAAAGATTTCCTGTTGCAGTAGCAGCGTATCTGTGGAGATGATAAGAGGCCGTGTGCCATGTCTGAACTGCACATGCAATTTGCACTGATACCTGCTAAAGATGCACCTGAATGGGTTTAGTCTGTGTGCCCTCTGAAACTGAGGTCAGCCAAAAATTATCTATTTCTCTAGTTCAGTACCCCATAAAGATTTTGTGACTTAAAAAGTTCCTGCCTTTCTAAGCAGGGCAGAACAAAGAGAAAATGACAGTGTAGCTATAGAAATATTACTTGGTAGAGAGAAGCCATTAACATGAATTTCCTATCCTCTGAGCAGTTTCATGACTCTTGGTCACACAGCTTGCGATTGCTGCTTTTTAAGCCTGCTAAAATAATTCATTTTCTCTCAAGCAGACTAATCCACTGAGCAGTTACAAACCTTGAAAGTCAAATCTTATTTTTATATATTTTTAGGAACCTCTTCTGGCTTGACATACTTACTCAGTTCGTAGTTATACCAAATGCATTATAGTTTCATTTTGGAGAAATAAAGATGTAGTTGTAAGCACTCGATATGCTCAAATGATATAACAAGAGCAAACTGTCCTCATTCAATTTTGAGCCTAGAAAGATTTGTTGACAAGTAGTCTGTCACATTCTGTCATGTCGTAGAAATTTCTATCTTATATAATGATCCCTTGTTAGTATAGGAGGATGAATGCAGAACGAGGACATTTCCATATAATAATTAGTCCATCTGTATAAACTTCAGATGCCTTTTCCGCTAAGATTTTTTTTCTGTTGTTCCATTTGAATTCCTCATGCCTTCACTGGCTTTTTAATAGGGTTTTCTGTTTCAGTGGATGTTGTAATTGAGAGAAACTAAATGAACCCCCACTATTCCCATTTGTCTTGAAGGCAAGATAACCACTTATGCAACTTTCAGTCCAATTTTGGCCACTGAAGCATTTTACTGGTTCTGATTAGTCCCACAGAGTGGGATCATGCTCATCTTGTCAGTTCAGAAGAGTCATTAAAACTTGTGTAAGCTGTGGTGATGCATGAGCTGGGGGTATGTAAATTCCCTGTTAGCGAATGCATTCTTCATCTTGTCAGGTTTTTGCTACCTGCTGTTAACTCTGTAGGTAACCCAGTGCAGCTGGTAGAGGAAAAAATGTGGAAAGCAGATTGCTTGTAACGAAATAGCAGAGGTGATCCTCACACATTTAGAACTAAGCTTCTTTGGAAGATCGTGTATTAAAAGTGATTTTTGCATCATTTGGATAGTATAACTATGCAATGTAGCTTCTGTAAAAGTAGGTTATAACAAATCTGAAATTTTTCTCTGGCATAGAAGGAAAAAATCAGAAGGATTAGCACAGCAATTAAGTAATAACACTTACTAAAAAGATATTGTAATAATGAGGGTTCAAGTAATATCTTTCTTTTGAGCTGTTTTTGTTTGTTCTGCTGGCACTCAGTGCAGGAGGTTGCTCATCTCAGCTGACACCGGTGAAGAGTTACAGGGGTGATGTGCTTTTGGGGTGACCTTGAGCATCTCCATTGCTGCTGAGCTGAGCATACCACTTAACGGTTGGTTTTGTTGTTTGTTTGTTTTAAACTTGCAGTGATTTTAAACAGTTGTGTTTTTTCTCTAGCATATGCAAGGCCAAGTAGTATTCTTCGTGCACATTTCAGTTCTCCAGTGGCTACCCATCATCTAGGCAGGTCGATGATACTATATAATAAAATTCAGTACAGAACTCTGCCAGAGTTTGATTTAATGTAAAAATATTTGACAATATTTAAACTTGAATGTCAATGCAGTCCACATTATAATAAGAAACAATTGTACTTAAACTGGTAAGTGTTACCAGTATGCAAAAATTAACCGTGGTATTTTTTCTCAGTCCAAATCGTTTTCCAAAAGTAATTCACTTAGCAAGTACCTGCCAATTTTTATATAAATTTGTTCACTACTCTTGTAATGCACATATTAGCTGCATTGTAATGTCATTTCAGTAATAATTAAGTACATATCTTAAATTAAACTTTTAATTCTGTTTCAAAAAAGTAAAGGCAAACGTTTTTTTTAGTTGCTTCAAATCAGAAATTGTTGGAGTGTGTGGCTTAAATATCATAAAACATGCAAACAACAAAACTTGACATTTCTAATACATCAATTTGTAAAATAGTATTTTTGCACTGTATTAGACTTCTTGCACTGGAAACCAGATTTGGTTTTGTAGGAAAACAAGGAGTAATATGCTAATGCTACACCATGTTCCTGTATTTTCCTTTGACTAAGGAAAGCAGCAAACGGACTACATAGGTTACTAGATTAGATTCTATGCAAAATACTAAAGACACAGGTTTTTTTAGGCTTTTTACTGTCAAAAATGTTTTTTATGCTCTTCTTGTACATAAGCTCAGAGAACTGGGGTAATCTACCTCTGTTGACAGTGTGAAAGAGGGCTGGCAGTCCTTCAGTGCCACCATTATTTCTACAAGCAAGAACTTGAGTGGAATTGGTGTTTGATGCCATAGCAGATGCTCTAGCTGTTTTTCAGATCTGACAAGCAGTCAAGACACCCACTTTTAAATGTCTGTAGATACCTTTGTGCAGGCACCTCAGTCCTCACCAATTGCCACAGTCAAGATTCCCATGGCTTACCTACTTCTTAGCTCATAAGATACATCTGTTTCTGAATGACGTGTGTTTGCATGTGGCAGCATTATTTTGTTAGAATCTGGCAGTGCTACACAAGACCATGAGAAATTGTCATTCAGTGTAACCGAGGTAGAATCAGACCCTTACTTTTAAGTCTCTGCGTAAAGGACTGTACTTAGCTGCTGTAGTATGTACACACCAAGGCCCTGCTGAGAGAGACAAAGAATTTGACTACCTAAATTGACTTGGTACTTCAAAGAGTGGGAATGGCCAGACTTCTTTCTTTTTGAATCTTGCTTTGTTAGCTGACTTTTAGCAGTGGAGACCGTGGTATCCTGCTGGGCTTTAGAAAGTGTATGTGCATTTAGAGATTCCTGATATTGGAAACCTTAAACATAGTGAATCCTAAGGTATACTTGTTGATCTGCTAGAAGCTGATGGCTACGCAGAAGACTTCAAAGTCTTAACCCAGATGTTTTCCGTTAGTAAGGTAGGCTCTTCTCCAACTGCCATTTTAACTCTGTATTTTATCATTTGCAGGTTCAAATGGCTAATAATCTCTTCAGAAATTTTGTGTTGTCTTTAATATACACCCTTATTTAAAAGCTGTTATCAGCAAGGTTTTCTCAGTGCATTCACTTTCAATCCAGTTTGTATCTGCACATTTTATAAGTTATTATGCAGAGAAGGACTCCATCTTCCTAGTGGATTCTGGTCTACTAACTCTTAATTCTGAAAAATGAGAATTGATTTGAAGATGGCAAGACAGATTGCCCAGAGAGTTTGTGGATGCCTCCTCCCTGGAGATGTTCAAGGCCAGGTTGGATGAGGCCTTGAGCAACCTGGTCTGGTTAAGGGCACCCCTACCCATGGCAGGGAGGTTGGATTAGACATTCTATGATTCTGCGATGTCAGGAGCAATATCTGAGTGAGCAGAGAGAAAACAATGAAGGAAATCTTTACCAAGCAGCCTGGGACATAATGTTTCCTGTTGTTTTCTCATCAGCTTTTCCTCATGTAGCACGCAAGTTGTTTTTTTCTTTGTGAGTCAGTACACTGAGAATGAGATATTTGGCTATTGCAGCTGGAACATAACAATGAAATAAATTAATGTTTTCCTTATTGATTTTCAGCTATTCAAGTGGTTTCTCTTCCTTTTTAATGTGTGAGCAAAGAACTTAGTTACTTTGTAGTTCTTTACTGAGGTCTACAGGCAGCTTGTTTGTAGAGATATCATAATTTAAGCCCATATCAGCTTTTTCTCTCTCTACCTTACCACAGAGAAGTCGATGACACTACTTAATAGGCTGTTTAAAATAGAATAAATAACATAGAACTGGCAAGCTTGAGATGCGCATTATATATTATCTTATTGCTATATGTTTAAAAGATTATTTTCAGAGTAATATAATTTATTCAGATATTGTGAAGTATGTCTCATAGTTTCTTGTAAGTTAGTAATTCACAATATAACAGATTTTCTCACTAGAACTGTTCTGGTTTCTCTTTATAAGTTCCAGCAGCATAAAACTACTCCCTCTGTAGTCTGTAGTGACCTGCCGTGTCAGTAATTTGTTTTCCAAGCAATGAAAATTGGTTTTCCTCTTATCTGTAATGATTCTCATACACACAATGAGTGTGCGGTGATACTACCAGTGTGGAGCTATGCAATCAGCACTTTATTTGAGCACTGCCATAATGACAGCGTGATGAAGAGTTTTGCCTATCAGAATTATACCTTTTATGTTCAATTTAATGGGACAATTGAGGGTGTATTTTTTGTTTTCATTACTGCAGATTCCTTTCCTTTTTTTGCTTGTTTCAGATTCCTAATAACTTTAACATTTTATGAGCATTTTTTATACATTTTAAGTGTGTTCAGAAAAAACACCATACATGATTCTGATGATTATCACTTGCTTACTAGCCTCTAAGATTGTTTCCTGTAAAGAGAACTTCTGTGAAAGTCATGATGATTAGCAAGTGAAAGTAAATAAAGGGCAATTTTAGTTCCAAAGAGCATGTTTTACAGGGTTCTGCCTCTGCCTAAATGCTTTTTGATTATTAATTTTCTGAAAACTTATTTGAAAATAATACCAATGTTTCGTGATTTGAACGTTTCAAATAATTATTGTTATTGGTTTGTTTCTCACAATCATTCCGTCTTTCAGGTTTTTCTGTTTCTAAAATAATTTTTAAGGTCATGAACCTTCAACTTAATCAACTGGACTATAAGTGCATCCATAAAAAGCTTCACCCACTTTATTGTGACTTCACACTAGAAACATATTTAATTCTAATATTGAGTTTGATTCAGGATGCATTATTCCAGTACTTTCAGAAATGGAAATATAACATCTGCAAGTATTTATAAAAGGACAATAAAAACATTTAAAAACCATTCATTGTATATTCTCCTAGCTGTCTTTCTTCACAGAGAGGATGGTAAACACAACACATATTTGGATAAAAAATAATAAGAAAAAGAGTTAGGTGGACCTAGTATCTATTTATATATTTGTAACATCAGCAGGCATTTTTCAATAGATGGCTTGTTTCCTATTTCATTAAGAGGAAAGTAAAAAATAAGTTATCCAATAAAAAGAGGTACAGCAGTGCTGGGAGATGAAGTATCCTGGAGCAAGGCCCCAAAGGAACTGGCGTGAGTCTGTGGGAAGGGTGGCGGCGTTAAGCAGCGGAATGGGAACTGAGCCGTGGTTCTATAGTTCTTGTGGGAGAAGGTGAACATTCCAATGGAAATGATACACTGGGATGAGAGCCTTGGGAGCATGTGAGTTTTGGATTTTAAAGGCTCAGCACTTTTTTTTAAAAATTTATTTGTTTGGAGGGTTGTTGTTTTTTTGTTTGTTTTTTGTTTATTCCTGGAGATCAATCTTGAGCCCTTATTCCAAGACAGCATCAGTTAATCTTAATCTGTACTGACAGATTTTTTGCCTAATGTACTCTTAAACATAGTTTTGTTTTACTGATTCCTGTTTTCTTCAACGCATGGGATGTAAACTGGTTATTACTGTTTAAAGGATATTCTCATTACTTTATAATTTCTTTCTCTGTGCATTATCCAGTAAAAATGGATAGGGTCAGGATTTCTACGTGCCCTGTTCTCACAGCTTCTCATGTTACCTCTTATTCAATCCTCCTACAGGATTTCGAAGCATTGGGATGGTTCTGGGTCATGAATGGAGAGTAATGCTTTTATGCTTTCCTAGCTGGCAAGAAAGAACCATCATTCACTTGTGATCACCCAGCTTCATATCCTACCAGTTGCTTCTTATGAGTTATGTTCCAAACCTTTTTGTTAAAGAAGGGATTGAATTAAAAGGATTAATTTTGCAGTAGTGGACCACGGGGTTTAGGGATATTATATCATTCACAAAGTAACGACTTTTTTTTCTAGTCAATAGAAAGTTGAATTATACTTCACTTCAAACTGTTAATAAGTCTTGAAACCTACAAATAATTAACCCAGCAATCATTCAGCTATTGAATTTTAGTTGTCTAGTAAGAGGAGCGTGAACAAAACTCTTTGTAAGGAATAGACAGCGTAGAAATCAAAAGGTCACTGGATCATATCTTAATTCAAGAACATCCTTATGATACCAGGATTGATGAGTGTTTAATTAAGAAACATTTTGTCATCCTAATAGTATTCCTAGATTACTGGTTTAATTTCCTTGGGATCTCTAGGATTGTTTTCGTGGCACTTCTGTAGCAGCATCACTGTTGGAGCCACTTAATTTTTTAATTGTATAAAATGCAGCAGACAGCACTGCAGCACTCTGCAGCACTGCAACGAGCGCATCCAGACTCCCATTCTGCCAGGACCCTCACTTCTGAGGACTAGTTGGAGAACAGGCAAAGGTCACTGCCCAGTATTTCCCTGCCCCCACAGTGGCCTTGTAACATCCAGTGATGATTCCCCAGAGGCTGCTGAGGCAGTGGAGTAGAATGATCCAGATTGTGCGGTGTAAATCCACCACATCATTTAATGACATCCAGCTGGCGTTCAGAGATAGCACAGGTTTAAGTGTTGCGTTGGGCTGAACGAGAAGATGAAATGTTGGCAAGAAGAGCAGATAAACAGCTACTGTTCTTCTAAAAAGAGGCTCAGTATATTGTTAAACAAGTCCTCTTGTTATCAAGATCTGCTGTTAATGATCTTCCCTTAACATGAATTCATTTAAATGGCCGTGAATAGGTGAAGGTCTGGTTTGTGTGCATTTATATGATGGAACTTTATCTTGTAATGCTTTATTAATGTAATCACTGGCATTAGAGGAGAGGAATTCCTTCACAAAATATTTGCCTTTATATTGTCTGCTATCTGCTTAACAAGCTTTTCAAAAATACTCAAACGTTACTGAAGATATTCCTTCATACAACAAAGGAAATATTTAATGAAATAATATTACTGAATGGCAAGACCAGCTGTTCTGGACAGCTTTCAAAGGAAGGATCTGATGCTTTGAGGCATCAAGCTTCTGCTGCCTCTTTTAAATTTGCTGGATTTGAAGGACATTAAGCACATTGCTGAAAGAGAGTTAATTTTGTTTTGATTTCTTTAATCATAAAAATAAGTTGATAGCCTACATTGTGATGTTAGTTGTCTTCTGTCATTTGACTACTCAAGTTATTCCAGATGTTACTGACCCTCTCTCTGCCCTGCAATTTAATCTTCATCGCATTCTCTGTTTCTTTACTTGAAACTGCAGAGGAAATGATTTTAGAGAAATGGATTAGTATTTCTGCGTAATCGTCTGAGAGATCATTGATGTCTTTGAAAATGCATTGCTAAAAATGGTTACTAATCTCAAACCACTTTTTATACAGAAAAAAATAATATTTTCTTCTCAAAAAAGTGCTGTTTCAGTGAAACCACTTTTTTCCTTTTAAAGTTGTATCAAGGTTGTTCCAGTTCCCTGAAACTGCAATGATGGGCAGAGACTTGTAGCTGCAAAGTCTCAGAAGTCAAAGAATGGCAAAAGGTCAAGAAATATCCATGTTGGCAGTTTTCCTCATAAGCTTCCCTTGAATGAGTTTCCTCAGGAGCCAGTTTCTTTTGCCACGCTCTGAATGAAGCCAATGATCAGAAATAATTGTGAGATACAGGAATTTGTTGAGGACTAAAGATTTGTGCAGGGTGCAGCAAACATGGAAATCAAAGCTAAATGTTTTTTTTCACAGAACATGCCTAGGTTAGGAGATGCGGAAGTGAAAGACAAAAGTCAAAGTAATTAAAAAAGCCCATGCCCTCCTTTTTTAATAACATCAGAACAATGACTGCAAAGAGGGGAGAGTAAAATTGGAAGGGGTTTCTTATTATTTTTTCCCAGCCAGGTCTTTAAAGGAGGAAAATTTGTCTAGATACATTATCTTTCAGTTGTACTCCCACTCTAAACTAAACAATCTAAAATTAAAACCAGGATTAAGTTAGGCATATTAGATCTGACTCGTAAGAATCATCCCACAGCTTCAGCGAGAAAAAATAAATTCTGAAATCAAAAATGTAGGATTTTTTAATATTGAATAGACCATAATTAATGATCTATGACTGCAAAGCATAAGGGTGAAAAACCACCACATCAGTACTGTTAAGGCAAAAAGTTTTTGAGCCTGAGTGAGAGGTTTTACAGCAATGTGAATAGAAGAGAACTATTTCAGTTGGAAGGGACCTGCACGATCATCTGGTCTGAGTGCTTGACCAATTCAGGGCTGACCAACAGCTTAAAGCATGTTGTTTAGGGTATTGTCCAAGTGCCTCTTAAACACTGACAGATTTGAGGCATTGACAATCTTTCTAGGAAGCCTCTTCCAGTGTTTCACAACCCTCTTGGTAAAGAAATCCTTCCTAATGTCCATCCTAAACCTCCCCGGCACAATTTTGAACCATTCCGACATACCCTGTCACTGGATCCCAGGGAGAGGAGAATAGCACTGTCCCGCGCTTTCCACGTCTCCTCAGGAAGACATTCTCCAAACTAGGCAAACCCAAATTCCTGAGCTACTCCTCAGAGGATATGCCTTCCAGCACCTTCAGCAGCTTTGTGGCCCACCTCTGCAGGCCTTCGGGGACCTTCTCATTCTTCTTAAATTGTGAACTGCACAAAACACTCAAGGTGAGGCTACACCAACACTGAATACAGCAGAATCAGCAGCAGTTTGGCATCATCATCAGACTTGCTAATGACGTATCTGATAATTGCTAAAAAGTAGTTCTGTTGGTTTTGGAGACTACTTAGATTACTTTTTCTAAAAAATTGGAAAATCTGTTTCTAATTTATTTTATAATTACATTTTAAACCATTCATGGTAGTGCATTACTACTATCTGAGAACACAAAACCAAACCATAGTTGAAATATCTTTTTTTTGTATATTTTAAGTTACATCAGCTTCTAACAAGTACTGATTGAAGCATCTGTTTATCATAAGAGAAGATATGTTAAAGAAACACATCAGATTTAATTTAAATTTGTGAAATAATAACAAAAGTATAAATCAGAAACAAAAAGCAAATTTAATGAAATCATGAAAATGCTTAAAATCTCTGAAGAATAGGTTATAAACCTACTTCAAATTTTAATAATTAAGTTTCACTATTTTTCCACTTTGATCAGAAGCAAAAAAAGAAAAAATTAATTTCTCATACAGCAGTAGTTATTCTTTTTGAATGGTTCCATCTTCAAATTCTTTTGGAGAAAAAGGGTAGAAAGAAAGCTGGAAAGACATTTGAAATGAAAAATAAATCTCAAGAAGCGGTATAGGATATAGTTAATAAGCAACAAGAAAAAAAGCCGTGTAGATATTTGTGCTGTTTGAAACGGAGATGGTGTATTTTTTAAGCCTAAGGTATCCTAGCTGTAAATCTCTATGCTTCCTCGTTAAGACTGCTCACTGAAAAGATTTTTTTCTTCCTAAAAATTGCATTAACATTGTTTGATATCCTCACAGTGTGTTTGCCTTATGTTGAAATGTCTTCAGCTCAGTAATTATGGTGTTTCACTAGAAGTAAGAAGGATTTGTTACTTAAACAAAATATTTGGTGCTTCCAAATTGAGGAGAGGTTAATATGGCGAATATGAAGTAAATGTTAAAGAATCTAACACTACAATTGATGCAGCAATGATTGCTGTAATTATTTTCTTTCAAAATATTTTCTGTTACACAGTATAACTTTCCAATACATATACCATGTGGCTGAAAAACTCCTCATTTAGCTATGGGGGAAAGGTGATATTTTGTCTTTGAAATAACACTGTTAATTTATCACTCAGTACTGCAGAATAATCTACTCTCAACAGGCATATAGGACAGCTTTAATTTCAGTGTCAGAAAGGGTTTGCAAAGTGTTCAGTGTTGCTGTGTAATAAATAAAAAATAAATAATTAAATTAAAAATAGGAGGCATATGCTTTGGATTTCTACACTTTCTGGTGAAAGGGGCATGCTTGCTCTGGGATTCTTACGAAAATTAAGTGAAATGTATTTTGTTATCCTAATGAGTTCTATATTTACTTGTTTCAGAAATTAATTCAAATTAAGACCCTTGCATTTCTGAGTAAATGTGTCCAAACAAGAGCTACAAGCAGTTTAACTATTCCACTGTATAATTTGTTTTAAATACATTTTTTAATACCACTATGTAAACAGAGCCTTGATCTCTTAACTAGCCCCATCTTCTGTAGGGACATCCAGCAGTTGTTTATATTGGATTTTCTTTGCCATTTTAAATGTGGGTGAGATGTGATTGCAACACACGATCCCAAGCTGTGAGATGCGCCCAGACCGCCCAGCAGTCGCACTGTCTGCAGTGAAGGCTGTTGTCACTTGGGTGAAATCAGCGGCAGGCTGAATAGCTACCCTGTCTTCATGGGTGCTGGGTTTAGCCTTCCACCTGCTAGTGACATGTTTTGCAGCTGCTGCTCCCAGGAGTCTTCTTTCTGTGGTGTTTGCCTGTTGCTTTTGGCTTTCCTGTTTATCCGTATTTTGGGTTTAAAACAGCAGAAGCCATAATCTCCATAGGTGCAGTATTCTGATACAGCTAAAATTTCTCTGTGTTCCCCTAGAAGTCCAGATGAAGCTGAAGCTCTCTTTCTTGCCTAAGCGATTTGTATAACACAAAATCTGTAGTGAAAAACTCTGTATCAGCGTGGAACAGTCCAATCCTTCCAGTTATCTTCTTCCTTAATGCTTAGAATAATAGAATTATAGAATTGTCAGGGTTGGAAGGGACCTTAAAGATCATCTAGTTCCAACTCCCCTGCCATGGGCAGGGACATCTTCCACTAGATCAGGTTGCCCAGAGCCCCATCCAGCCTGGCCTTAAAAACTTCCAGGGATGGGGCTTCCACCACCTCTGTGGGCAACCTGTGCCAGTGTCTCACCACCCTCATGGGGAAGAACTTCTTCCTAACGTCCAGTCTGAACCCATCCATCTCTAGCTTCAATCCATTGATCTGGGTATAGTCCTTGACAAGAAACTTCATCTCCTGTTCTGTGGTTTCTAAGCTTCCTCATTAGCATCTTGAGAGTACCTATACCCAGCACATCCAAGAAGACAAAATATACTCATTTTATCCACAATTTTCCCAAACCATCTCAATATTTCTAATAGGCCCATTCAAATATTTATAATAGGTTAATTATATTCTATGATTAATCATTCAGACACCGAGAAATATTACAATTTTGTTTCCAAAATACATGAATTAATACATGAATTCCATAGAATTCTTGGTCTTTGCCTCTATTGATGTTTTGTGCTGAACTGCACATTTTCCATTTCAGATAATGCCTCTTTTTAATGAGATAGTGTACTTTTTTACCAAGGTTTGATGAAACTCCTTAGGTTTGGTGATGCACTCCAAATTGTTTTTTCAACCTACTGCTACAGCTCACAGTAATGTGTTGGTTGACTTAGCTGGGCAGAAAGGAGAAAGTCATATTTTGTTCTTCTTCCTTCAGAACACTTCAATTACATTTAAAATGAGCTGAAACTCATCAATATGAATCTCTGAATATAAAACAGTCCTCTGTTGCATATGATATACTGTATAATGGTGGGTTTTTTTTTACTTAGCTTAAAGTTTAAATTCTCCAGTTCATGCTTCTTACACAATTACCTTTGGGACACTGCTCCTCAGTGTAATACAGCCCTCTTAACTTCTGGCAATTTTTAGCTTACTTGTGAAAACATGTGAGTTCATTCAGATTGTGCCAAAATGTAATTAATGAAACTAAACAGAAATCGTTTGTTTGGCAAGGCTAGAACAGAGACTTTATTCCTGAAGTTTGTCCTAGATAGTATGCTATTTTAATAATTTTAATATGTAATGGGGTTTATTTTTAATGGGGTAATGAGACTGAAATTGCAATTGCAGCTAAAATGAAACCAATCTGATTAGCTGTGTACAGGCCCTTTAACCAAGTAAGGATTCGTAGTAATTAGCTAAGCGTGTTAGAATTGCTAATGATACAGGCAAAGAACAGATACAAGACAAAGAACTAAGAAACTATTTAAAAGGAGAAACATGTCCAATATGCTTTTAATCACTAAATATTTTTTCTAGCTTGTATTTTCCAGAAGTACAGGGAAATCTGAGTTACAAGAAACCATTTTGTGTAGAATGAGAAGATATTTATAGCTCCTAATAAATTATTGTTTCTGCTTTGTGCTTGATTTACATTCTTTTTCTTAAGATATGCTGTACTAAGTTTTGCTCAGAGACATTGGCACATTGATTACCTCTAGCTTCCAGGTCAATGGGGACTATGCTGTGCTTATAAAGAAATGAGACATTACAGTAAAAGATTTTTGATGGAGTTAATTTAAGATACAGAGACTTATTTGTATACATATGGATCTGCTGACAATGGCATTTAAAACTTTCCTTTTAACATAAACCAAAAAATATTAATTAGCTCTGAAACCTGTCATTTAGCAGTTTACATCAGAGCACTTAAAAACCATTTACATGAAAATAAGGAGAAACTGAGTACATTTCAGTAATTTTCTTTAATGATATGTATTTTTCTCCGAAGTGTACAGCAGACTCAGATTGTGCAAATTAAGAGTAATTGTGATAGCGAAAGGATATTTCTGTCATATTTTCTTAAGAATTGCCATAAATCTCGTGCTGTAAACATGAGTCACTTTCTTTTTGATTCATTACTCATCTTCTCCATATCATATAATTTTATAAAAACAAATTTGATTGCTTTTATGTTAATAATAACCAGTTCATCACATTGTAACTACCTCTGAAAAATAATTATTAAGGAGTTTGCCAGCTGTCTCACATCTATAGCTTATAATTGCCTCAAAATCTTATAAAGATTGAATAAATACGTTTTACAGATCAGCCTTAATTTCTGCTCATTTTCATTTTTTCACTCTGTCATGGTGAATTCTGTCACATCATGAATAAATGTTTTTCAATGACAAAGTAAAAATAAGGTATTTTAATTAATGTTACTACTTGAAAAAGCTATTTCACAAATGTATTTATTTTGATTTACCTGTTCTTTGTCCATATGGCAAGACTATCAACTGCTGTCTTTGAAAGTCATATTTACAAGAGATGGATGGTAGCTTTTTTTTTAGATCAATTCTTATGAATTGTACAACAGACCAATTGATCATTATATTTTTAGTAAATCAATAAGAAAAAAACCCAGAGAAACCCATTCTGCACTCTCCTTGTTTTTTTCCATCTGAAGCAGAGCAATACGAGTGTGAGTCATATAAGAATCTGAGTATTGAGCAATAATTCTGTGACAGTTACATCCATATTAGTTACTTTACATCCATTTCTTATTCATAAAAATATGATAATTCCTGAAAAAGTTGGGAAGTAGGATGAAGTCTACAGCCTAGTTTTATACCTTGCAGTCTGAAGAAATGCAAGTACTTCATTTATTTATCATGTTCTATCTGCATGAAATTAAAAAAAATACACACTGACAGCTCTTGCTGAATAGAGGAAAGAAACATGCTGTTGTAGATGGATGCAATTTATTTTTCAGGGTTGGTAATTTATTTAAATGAAAAATGTAATTTATTTAATTGTCACTATTGTGAAGTACTGTCTTTGCATCTGAACTAAATCTTGCATATACAACTCCAGAAGACTGAGAAATTGTATCTTTAGAGATCAATATTTGAATCAAATGTACTGCAAATATGTATTTTTTACCATATTTGTCTAAGAAAATTATGTTTGGACTAAACCAGAAGAATTCCACAGACATGCTGAAAGTATGAAAGTAGAATATCATATCACACTTCAAAGTAAAACGTTGCATTAAAACGTAGTTACTTCTACAGTAAAATACCATATGAACAAAATGATTTTGCTTGGTTTTTTCCTAAGGATTTTTGCACAGTAACGTTTTGATGGCCATAAACCTGATGAAAATAGAGTGTGATTTCACAGAATTACAGAATTACTGAGGCTGGAAAGGACCTCTGAGATGATCAAGTCCAGCCTATGGCCCAAGACAATCACATTGCCTAGACCATGGCACTAAGTGCCACATCCAGCCTCTCCTTAAACACCTCCAGGGACGGTGACTCCACCACTTCCCTGAGCAGTCCATCTCAATACATGATCCCAAGAAGAGGGTAATACCTCTTTGCTTTGACACACAGATCATCTCTGACTATTGCAAATGCTTGCAAAATATTGCAAATCACATTATAATCCAGTTACTGCATGCCATGAATTCAGTGCCTTAATAATGTGAACGTTACTCTGCTGTGGTTTAGCTCTTCCAGTGGTGACCAACACTGGACACCTAAAACCAAATGTGAGTGCAGTCAACCTGTGCAGAGGTACAGCTCCAAAATATCCCAACTTCCAACAAGGATGTCCTGACCTCAGGGTAGGTTCTTATGATGAATCTTTCAGTTGTTTTTAAAACTCACGTTTGGAGGAATCCTGTGGAGAAGCTTTATTTTGCTCGTTTGCTAGGATCTTCTGCTGTCCCCCAGTGTCTTGGTTTAGAAGACAGGGGAA
>NW_009703072.1:0-22800 GCF_000703405.1 Apaloderma vittatum | reverse complement strand
CAACCATCCCACCTTCCCTCCCATAACAGGTATGAGGCTCTGTAAGTGAAGCCAAGCAATGATGAGGATGGTGGTTTACCCAATTTGGAGGGATTGCCAAGACTAAATTGATCAGTACCCAGCCTCAAAACTGCTCCCACAAAGAAAAACAACTGTGAGTCATTGCCATAGACCCCCTTCTGAAGGGAACAGAAGGGCCAATAATGCAGACCAGACCCACTTCTCAGGGAAATCTGCTGCCTGCCTGGGCCCCAGGTTAAAGAAGTGAAGAGAAAGCTCCCTGCCCTGGTACAGCCCTCAGATTGCTAGCCATTATTGATTTTTTAGGTAGGCAGCTATGAAGTTGCAGCTAGAAGTCAGGGCAATCAGAGGAGACTTACAGCCTTGGGACAACTGGTTAAGGGATCAAAAACAGCAGTAGTGCTCTTTTCTGTCTCTCCAGTTACAGGGAATGACGAGGTAAGAAAGAGGAAGAGCCAGCAAATCAATACCTGTCAAATCAATACCTTTGAGTTTTTTCATCACGAGTCAGTTTACATGACACCAGTGTTACTTGAAAGAGATAAGGTGTGACTGTCACAAAAGGTGAAAAAGGTCTTTGCACAGGAGGTAGCAGGGCTCATTGAAAGAGCTTTAAACTAGGTTTAAGGGGGGAAAGGAATAAAAGCAGGCTTGCTGGAGATAGACCAGGGGACAGCATGCCAATGTTTGAGGAAAGGTATGCTAGCTAGGTCCTTTGATCTGTTATCTCGGTGGAGGAAGGAGATGGAGATGCATGCAGCAGCAAAAATGCAAGGGTTCTTAATGTGTTGGAATCTACAGAAGTGTTTGAGAATGGGATGGAGATGCATGCAGCAGCAAAAATGCAAGAGTTCTTAATGTATTGGAATCTACAGAAGTGTTTGAGAATGATCATGTAGGAGCTAGGGCTTGTGTCCCCAAAAGGGTGACATCTGAAGTGTATTTACACCAATGCAGGCAGCATGGGCAACAAACAGGAGGAGCTAGAACCCACTGTGCAGCAGGAAGACTGTGACGTGCCATTTCAGAAACGTGGTGGGATGACTTGTGCAACTGGAGTGCTACGCTGAATGGCTGTAAACTCTTTAGAAGGGATAGGCAAGGAAGGAGGAGCTGTGGAGTAGCCCTGTTTTGATTGTCTAGAGCTTAATGATGGTGACGACCGGGTTGAGTGTTTATGAGTAAAAGTCAGGGGGAAGGCCAACTAGGCAGATACTACGATAGGAATCCATTATAGACCACCCAACCAGGATTAAGAGGGAGACAAAATATTCTATAAGCAGCTGAAAAAAGTCTCATGATCTCTAGCCCTTGTTCTTGTGGGGTTCTTCAATTTACTAGATACCTGGTACGGAGATGTGTAGATGAGGTGTTTAGGGACATTGTTTAATGGTGGACATGGTATTGCTAGGTTAATGATTGAAGCTTATGATCTTAGAGGTCTTTTCTATCGTAAACAATTCTGTGATTCTGCTGTAGGTGGGAAAATACATTCCAGCAAAAGCGTAATCCTGGCACCCTCTCTTTTACACTTTCCCTTGCTTGGGAGCATTTCCTGTCACAACTAATCAAGGCCACAGCACTCTACTCTTACTAACCCTGACTGGGAAGAAAGGATATCCCTAGTCACAGTGGCTGATGGTAGCACTGCTTCAGCAAAAGGGTGGAAAATCTGTGCTTTGTGACAGAAATGGTGGTTGTGACTAAAATGAGCCTGCAGAGTTGATGGAAAACAAAGTCCAGGGAGGAATGTAAGCATAAATGTCCCAGTGGGGGACTAAAGGAGAGGTCCTGGAGTCCAAATGCCATTCAGCTGCTTTGTGTTTTCTTTGCTTTCTTTTGAAAAAGAAAAAAAAAACCAACCCAGAAAGGAATAAGGAAAAAAAGAAGTGACCCTTGTGGAGAAATCCCTACAAAATCACCAGGGCACCTGGGAAGGGTGAAGAAAATATTCTTCTGAAAAGCAGAGTGAGATACATAAACTGAGTTTTATGGTATGAAGTAAACAGTGAAATTTCAGTGCTGAATTCCCTTTTCAGAAGGTTCAGGCTATTTACTTTCATGTAAGGCTGCGTCTCCTGATGTCACTGTCAGAGGTCAAATCTTGAGCTGTTTAAAAAAAAAGGCGTTATTTTAAAGCTATTTATATTTCTAGGCAGTATTGTAAGGCAGGACTGGCTAGCCAACAAGAGTTAGTGAAGTACAAACTCTTTCATATCTGGGAAATGAGTCGGGACAGGTAGGAATCAAGTATCGTTAGTGCCTGGCAGCTGATGGCTGGTCTATGTGCAATGACTTCCTTGCTCTGGCTGCTCTCTCATGGGAGTTGATGCTGGCAGTTTCAGCCAGCAGAAGGAACAAATAATCACGTTGGCTCAGTTGTGTTGTCCCTGACTCTAGACCTCTGACACTTACCTGAGGAACTGGCCCCTAGTCCCAGGATGTTTGTGCTGCGGTTTCCCTGGTTCAAAAAGGACAGCACAGGTATTATACCAGACAGTGGCCACTGCCAGCAAGCATCTTAGCCTCCTTTTTGCTAAGCAAGAACAGATCCTCTAACCCCTCTTTGCATGTTGGGTGCTGTACGTCACTGCTCTGGTAGGCTTGAATGGCTTGGTTTTATCTACCACTTCATAAAATATAAGAATCACTTTTGATAGGTGATTGGTGGTAAAATGCTTAAATTTTGAAGGTAAACCTCAGCCATGGAAGGTGTTGTAGAAAGTTATCACATAATTTCACTCCCTGGGCTCAGCTGGAGGATTAGCTGAGGATGGATTGACTTTACACTGAGTCAATCTGAAAATTCTCTAAGCAAACAAAGATGCTGCAGCATTTATATTGTATATGTGTTGTTCTACAAGATATTCAGGGCTTTCAGATACAAGAAGGAAAGAATTGAACCTATCATTTCCGCTTTAAATTGCAGACGTTCTGTTTACAATTAATTTTCATGCAATTTAAAGGAAATTTACTTGAACAGTTCACTTGTGAAACCATTTATTCGGGGCAAAACCATTACACAAACCACTGAGGACAAGGCAACTGAAATGTTCCTCCCTCTCTCTCCCTGTTAGCAAGGATATTGGCTTCTGATGTACATTATAAGCTTGGATACCTTGCAGGCAGTGTTAGCATTCTGACTTTTGTGGCGCAGAGTTAATTTTTTTTAAAAAGAATTGACTCAATTTCTTTGAATTTTTCTGTTTTAAAAGCATAATGAATCGGACTACTCCACAATGTTGTTCTGGGTGTGCTTTTTAAAATCAAGGTTGGTTATTAGATTCCTCTCTGAATATAGGAGTTGTGATTTGTTTGACTTTTTTAATAGAAGTCTTCATTATTTTCCTCTTTTCTAAAATAACTGTCAAGTCATCCTATGAACTCATTACCTGACCATGTGTTTGTTTATTTAGAGATGAGGGGAGAAGGGAAAACGATCTTCCCTGCTAACATCCAGTCTCAAATATTTACTTTTCAATAAAGTAAATCAAGCATGAAAAGAATGAATTGTTTAAAATTAATACCAAAAAAAGTCAAAGGCTTTAAAAACATATTTTAAAAGCATGTAATTGCCATTGGAAACTGCAAAACCAGAAAAGTGTCAAACAGTGTGTCGCATTCTAAAGCAGTGGTTGCATCCATGAAATGAAAACAAAGCAAACCCTTCATCAGCAGCAAACCAGACTGCAGAAATTTCCCTCTCCACACAATTATGTTAGCCTTTCTTTTGGCACTGTGGATACCCTGAGAGAGATTATTCAGTGAATTAATATTTGAGGAAGCAAGAAAAAAAATGAGAGTAAAACAAGCAAATAACCTGCATGAACAAACAAAAAAGTACCCTAATGGGAAAACAAATGTTATTTGACTGACCAAATTTGGCTTTTTTGTGATGTGGCAGTTCTGGGATACTGCTGAATTCACAAATGTCAGCTTGTGTCATGGGAAGCAGGAGCTCTGCCTCTGATGATGCTTTGGAACTATCCAGGATCTTGTGACTCTCATAGAGGCATACATCCAGCCAAATTGCAATGCAGCGTTTTGACTCCTCACAGAAGTGCTGTCCTCAGGCAAAATCAAGCAAAAGAAGGGAAAAAATTCTACAATTTTGACAGATTAGATTCCTTTCGAGGTGTTACATCACCTTCTACTTTCTCATTTTGAGCAGTCTTTTAATGAAGGTTTGATTCATCTTTGTGTTAATGCTGCTTCTGATCAGAGCTCTTCTGGAACACAGGAAAGAGCTGGCAGCAGGGAAATGGTTAATAGGTAGTGTATGTGTGTGGGAGTTCGGGAAATAAGAAAGGAAAGGCTTTGAATCCTGCTTTCAGGAATTGTCTGCACTTCAAGCTGACAAATATGCTCATTTCTGGTGATGATAGCACTTTTCTGACCATCTCTTTCTTCTGCTTGTAGAGGAGAGGAAAAACAAACACGTAGGAAATCACCAACTCTTGAAGAAAGAATCACTTCAGGGCTAATTAATCTCACAAATCAAGGAGAGATGTTCAACCAGAGGCCTGTTCAGAGCATGTGCTTTGATGCCCGACAAGATCCAAGGAGGAATAGAATTGATACAAGTCAGAAAAAGAGGTGAAAAATAATTATCACCAAAACAACCCCAAAGACAGACCCATTTTCACAGAGTCACAGTGGAAATATTCTGATAGATTTTGACGGAACTGGATTGTTAATATTTATGAAGCCAGGCAAGACCTCCAGGTGGAAGCTGTTCTGTAAGTGCAAAGCTTTGCTATTAATATTTATTAATCTGAAAGTGCTTACTTAGTTTTTAGGCAATTTTTGTCCCATCCTTTCCCAAGCAAACTCAGCTTCCCACTGCTGCCTGTGATATAAATTGCGCTTCAAAGAAAAGTGAAGGGAAATAGAGAAGAAAGTTCAGAAAGTCACAGTGTGAAGGCTTGAGAGCTTGTTTGCAGAGAGCATTCCTGGCAAGTGCTGAAAATTTGGACTCCGAGTTGAGCAACATAAACAAAGTTTTCAGACCTGATCCTGTGGCCTTTATGAAGTCACAGGGAGAAGATTGTGCCCACAGGAACTTTCTCCTGAGGTCATGGATATGCTGATGGATGTTACTAGGATTTAAGGATGGCAAGAATGCACGACGACTTGCCCAGAGCCATGTGGCAGTGGTTCAGTGGCGCTAGGACTCAGATACTGTAAGTGAGAGGGCAGTTGTGTGGGCACAATGGCTCTGTCTACACTGCAGCTTGGGTAGTCCTGATGCCCTGATCATCCAGATTAACCCACCTAGGTTCCCTCTGTGCCTGTGTTAGGATGTCCTGACAGAGGAATGCAGGGAATGGAACACACCAGATTTTGTCATTGTGTGCAGCTGGGAAATGGCCAAACTGTGCATCCAGCATCCAGGATTGTGCAGCAGGAGGTAGTGTTGCCCTTACTCAGGAGACTAGATTTTGGTACCAAGTTAAAAAAACTGGTAAAAGCCTTTTTGTGTTCAGGAAAATGAGTGAACAGAACCAAAAGTTCCTGAAAAGCCTGTGCAGGCAAGTAAAAGTTTCCTCTGCACTCATCAGGCCTAAACCTAATGCCTAGAAAGAACTGGTGAAACTTGCTGCCTGAGATCTCACTAATGTGAAGGAAAATGGTCTTAAATAAGAAGGCTCATTTTTAAATCAAGATTAACAAAAGGAAAAAGAAACTCTACTCTCATAAAAAAATGTTCTATAAATAGCCAATCTCATTTTGGCCATGGATTCACATCAAATTTTTTTGTTCCTTTTGGAGAAAAAGAAACACAAAGCATTGTTGGTTCTTTTTTTTCATCTATCAGTCATATCTCTTCGTAGAATGTTGGGTCTAGAAAAACTAATTACATGATTATAGTGCAAAGTAAGCTGATGGCTCATTTCTGCCTTGTCACGAATTTGCTTCTTACTATATGCATATGTTTTGGATAATCGTCCTTGCTTATTCAAGAACCAAGATTCTGGCTTTTTGCTAATAAAATTTAAATCATATTCTCCCAACAAAAAAAAGTGCAAATCTATTTTTTCCCCTTTAATGAAACAGAAACATTACGACAAAAATTTTTTGTAGTAAATAAAACAAGGGAAACTCCTCCCCAATCACCAAGTGTCCATGTTAGCATGTATTATTAGAGACATGAAAACAACACTGGCAGTTTACATCTCCTAACGTAGTTTGTCTTTGCAACACAGCTCAGTTATCATAGCAATCTCTCTCTGAAATGTATTACAACCTGTTGTTTGAAAGGAAAAGTAGGTTCTCTCCACACTACATCCGAGGTTTAACTTCAGGAGACTTACAAAATCCTTCCAGTATGACATTGTCTGGGGACGTAATGCATATATTCTTCATTCCATCATCCAGGTTCTTAATAATTCAGGCTGTGAGACTCCTGGGGAACATTATACAGTATATTCTCCTCTTTTAACAAGAAAACATTAGTACTTGCTTTAGGGTATAGTTTTGTTACTTTTCAATTGATTTCAAAGTACAAGTTTTTCTAAATTTTTTCTGAGAATTTATTGAAATAGTTACTAATGTGAAGCTGTAGCAGACATTCTGGTTCTGACATACTACTTCTCCCCTGTTTGTCTTGCATGAGCAGTCCGAATATATGTGTTTTCTTAATAAGTTATTGAACCCCGTCTTACCCTTTGAGTAATTAATATTGAAGTTCAATATGTCTGTTATTAAACTGCAAAATTTTCTGTTCCCTCAACAATTTAGTGTGCTTACTGCCACATTCGGTAGCTTTGGAAACCATGATGGCCTACAGTGAATGAAATGGTTTTCATCTTATGAATTCCCCAGCTTCAGTTATCTAGGGAGCTAGAGGAATAATGACTCTTATCTACTACTTTGTTGAGTACCTCTCTTTCTTAGATCTTTTCTTTTCCTACTAACTGCTTTGTCCCCTCCTCCAAATATCTCCCTAGTATAGACTAGGATAGTCTATATCACTCATAGCAAATATCTCTACGTTTCAGCCACTGCCTATCTCTTTAATCTCTGGTTATACATTCCCTAGGCATACTTCTTCTAGCCATGATTTTCTCCAAGCAAGTTGCATGCTTCACACTCAATTTTTTATGAGGCATCTCCCAATGCACACGGTACTCTTACAGAGATTTTGGGCCCGAGGCTTCCCTGTCCTCCTTCCATGTACCTTGGTCCTTATTATCTGAGCTTTTCAAGGTGAGAAACGGTCATTCTGATTTCCTGGAAATGCAGTTCATTGTGCTGATAATACTGTTTGAGGAAGAATATTAAATTAATTTCACAATGATGACACATTTATTTCATCATACTCTTTACAATTTGGGAATAGACATCTTGGGGTCACCAAAAAGCAGGTCTTCCATCTCCAATGTGATTATGGCTAAGGCTTTAGCTTGTTTTGAAACAGGTTTTTTCTACTTAACGAAAGTTGATAGCAAAGGAACCCAAGAAAATGAAGGTAGCCCCCAGCTCTTTTCAGCTTATGGTCAGCTGGTGGAGTCCACCTGCTAGCATAAGATATTTATATTTTTGTAGCAAATCAATGAAGTCAGAAAATGCATCTTCATTCATTATTCCTCACAGATACAAACACATACAAATCCACTCACTGCAAAATGCTTTTGCAGCATGGCTGAATGTTCAGTGTACCATATACATCGGTGGAAAACAAACTTCAGCTCAGGATGCTTCTGTAGAGAATTCCTTTCCTTAGGGTGGCCTCTCTCCTTTTATAATAATGAGAAAACAGCTGGTCACTGACAGAAGTGGGCAACTCAGGCAGACAGGTCACGTTACTTGTGGGTTGTTGCATTTTTAAATCTTTTCATTTTCTTTGAATCCTTTTCTGTTCCCTCTCCATGCACATACACACAGTTTCCTTCCTTCCTTCTACACTTGAATTCAGGATCCCACAGCTTAGATGTGTTCTAATGATGTGCTGCTCTAGTGATTTTTGAAAGGTACTGGCTCACTTAAACAAAACTAGAAGACAGTGGAGGGATGAAAGGACCTGTGCAGTCGCTGGTGTGGAACATGGAGTGTTTCCGCAGGCTGATTCCTGTGGGTAACTAAGGGATAGCTGTGTGAGCTTCTGGAATGAGACATCTGTGTCTCACAGAGAAAATTATTCAGGCCTTACCATGAGGATATTTTTTTTCTCCTCTGAGAGCATGCAAAGGGAAGGTTTCAAACTTTCTGTCTGAAGTATGTGTAAGAAGTGCTGTTTCACAGGACATATGGCTTTGCTTGTTAGTTACATTTTCCTCTACTTCATTTGTTGTGCAGTATAGTAGATACTGTTTGCTTCTACCCTCCTCAAACTTATCTCACTCTGTAGGTGCAAATCTCTATGTGAATACTCTCCAGTACCAGTTTCTCTCTCTTATATGCTCACTGTTCAGCTCAGGGCTTCACTGTTCAGGTCTCTCTCATTTAACTGAAGTATACTGGAAACTCATATCTGATAGGAAGTGATGACTGTTGTCGTCGCTGCCCGAACACCCCATCCTGCAGCTGACATGAGCATTTGGTCTGCCTTGGTGAAGAAAGGACACAGTCTACCCTGCGTGCTACATGATTATCTTTGCAAATTTCCTGAAATTTTCATGACTTTATACAGATGCTGCACAGTATCACAGGCAAGCTTTTTAGCTTTTACTGAGGTTATAAAAGTGAATACAAATTCTAGGAGACAAATGTTGATATCTTCACCATTCTGAAAGGAAATCCTTTCACAGACATAGACGTATACACAGAGGGAGAGATGCTTTTTCTTTTTCCTTTAGACCCATTTGTTTTAATCCAGAAGCAGAGAAACATTTGGCTGAAAAGAAGCTGATTTCAATTATTGCTTTTTTTTGTATAACAATGAATCTTTAATGTCTGCTAAACCAGGTCAGTCCCACTGAACAACACCCTGTTCTGTTT
Source organism: Apaloderma vittatum (assembly GCF_000703405.1). NCBI lineage: Eukaryota > Metazoa > Chordata > Aves > Trogoniformes > Trogonidae > Apaloderma > Apaloderma vittatum. Next base: position 13,839 of record NW_009703072.1, on the reverse strand, counting down.
TGTAAAAAAGAATCCCTGTTTTCTCAGTAAATAAGCAAGGGCTGCATCTGAAAAAGTCACAGGCCTGTAGAAGGGACCATTATGTAGTAAGACCTTTGCTAGTTTGTTGAAATGCCTGGAATTAAGTCCTGTTCAGACGATTTTGGAAAGGCACATTACTACAAATCTGCCATGGTCATTAGTGGGGTATTGCAAGGGTCAGTGATTCTCAGGAAGATCTCCACTTTGCCAAAGAAAGCACATTGTGTTTCTCTGAGCCTATTCCCTTTACTGTTACTAAAATATATATCACAGTGTCCTAGACTGGTACCAGTGTCTGTGGGACCCTAATTTTTGAATTTGGTCATTATGGTGATTGGCTTCTGATGGGCTGGAGCATTATCACAATATAAGAGATGAACATAAGAGAACAATTCTAGAAATGATCACATTTTGAGGTAGTTCTTCAAAGTCTTAAATAGATATCATAATCGATGCCATTTTGCTCTTTGTTACTGTCCTTTCTAATCTTATGCTTAACAGCTATTCATTTCCTCCAATACTCTTGCTAATGAGTGCTGCAGATGCAAAAAGTTTGTGAGTTTGAGACTGAATAAGAGTTTAGAAGAGGTAACTTCTGGGGAAGTAGGCATAAAACATAGATTCAGAAAATCCCCTGCGCTAAAATTATAGGAGATAGGGGAGTACTAGGGAGCAAGTATAGTGTATCCTTACCTTGTTCTTATTCTCTCCTAGAATTTCACTTGTGTTCAGTGCTGGATTCTGGCTAGAGATATCCTGGTGCTGAATCAGTAAGTCTTCTTTTACATCTTTTCTTATGGTGAGTGCTAATTCTAGGGCTGAAGAATCTCTTGATACCTTTTTTTTTTTTTCTGGAGGACATGCTATTCTCTTGATTCATTAGGGTCCCCATTTTCTTCTGGTCTCTTGTTCTAGCAGGAGACATCTACAAGAATCTTCGAATCATCACGTCTTGATCTGAACTTCACGTACACTGTTTTGTACATTTTAATTAGTGCTATGAGGGAACTGGAATTTCACTATGACAGTAAATGACATGATTTAGAAATTAAATTTTACTCTGAAAAAGATTCAGATGTTGAAATTTCTGAGGGATCAAAATATTAGTTCCAGGGTCAACTAAATTTTTTTAATTTTTAGCTCAATACAACATTTTAAATACATTGGGTTTTGGGAGGGTTTTCACTTGTTTTTAGTTTGGTTTGTGTGGTTTGGTGGTTGTTTTCTGGCAGAAACTCCTATCAATATGGATACATTCCCACCTAATGTTTCTATCTATCTGGATGAATTAACATTTCTGAGGGAGAACACATTATGCAAGATTTATTTCTTGAATATTTCTGTATTTGAAGCGTCTTTTGTTTCTTCCTTCATCTGTGAAAGATGAGCTAATGTAGCCTGAGAATGTGCTCTGAATAAAGGGCAGCAAGTAGCCACAGTGTCTGAGAGGAAGAAATGGGAAAGAATTAATCTCAGCAAGTCCCTGTCCCTCTCCTGGTTGTGACTGACACCATTGCTGAAGTTATTTCCAGACACATAGTCCACAGTCATTCAATCAATCTCACAAGTCAAATCCCATTAGTAATCTCACCCTTTAGAAAAATGCTCACAGCGTTTTCCCTTACCTCTGGTACAAAAATATCTAATATAGAAAGCATTATATTATCAAAAAGTGACATGTAGTTTTCAGCAGAAGTTTGCCAAATACAGTCATTGAATTACTCAGTTGACCTCTGCAGTGTTGATAACCAAACAATGGTTGGTAGTAATAGTGCTGTAGCGATTCTGTAGTAAGGCAATTCCATTTGTTATTGCTTTCACTGGAATACAAGACGTGGCTGGCAGAGGCAACTTCTGTCACTGAACCCTGCCTGTGTTACTACAGACAGCAATGTCATATAATGCCCTTAATAAATGTAGTAGCATCTGTCTTAAAACTGTTCACCTACTGATATTCTTGGAAGCCAGTTCTACAATCTTACTAACATAGTGGGAAGGAAATGTCTGCTAATCTACAATTAATGCATTCAAAGCAAGCTTATGTCAATCTATTAATGGTCCCAAATTATCACTTAATTTAAATAACTCCTTTTGCTCTTCTTTCTCCTTGGAGATTTATTTTCTCCTGGTGATATATTTATAGGGATCAGTTCTATAATATTCCAGATTGTTTTATGTTAGAGCAAAAAGGACAAACTCTTCTGTCCACCTATGATACAATGAGCTCTCCATTCCTCCAGTCACCCTGTCAGTGTTCTCTATAACTGCATATGTTTGATCTTACATTCCCTGCATGCAGGTGGCCAGAACAGCACACAGTGTTCCAGACACTTGCTGTTAATATTTTTCTGTCCATGATAGGAGTTTGCTTGATTGCCAGCCAGGATCGTGTGTGATGTTTTGATGTAATGGAAAGTGTTGTCTACTACACCCAATGTCTATATTGTTCTCTGTCGTTTCCAGTTTCTGGGTGCATGGCCTATAGCCTATTAGCAGCTGTCAAGGATATGACCTTGTGGTTTACATAATTAATTCTTTTTTCATTTCTATTTGTGTTTTCAAGGTCATGCAGCTCTTCCTGTCTGGTATTCTGATCATTCTCTATTAATGGTGCTTTTCAATTTAATTAGAGCACTCTCACTTTTCCGTTGTGATTCTTAATGAAAATAAGCAATCCTGGAGGAATCCCATTACTAGTGTTTCTAGAATAATAGTTCTCATTTTAAAACAATCTGTTGTTGTATTGCCTTTGGCGAGCTACTTGCTCACATCAATTAACTGAAAAATGTCCAATTTTTTCTTCACAAGGAATGCTTCCTGACAGAACCATCTTCTAGCTGATCACAAGAGATGACGAAGGCAAGCAGTAGAGGTATTCTTTTTTTCAACACTTAGTATTAAGTTTGAAAAATATGACACACCATCAAAGTATGACACACAGGAATCTTGCAATATTAGTGGGCTGGACTTGATGGTCAAGCAAATCAAAATTTCAACATGTTGTGGCTGCCTAAAGAAAATAAAAAGAAGTTGTGACTAACCGAAATAGATGCCTGCAGTTTCTGCAGTGCAAAACATCAGTCAAAATCAATATAACTATCAGAGAAAATAATGTTCTACTGTGTCTTGTTAGCCTGTCAAGCTAATCCATGCAAATAGTCTTTATGCATAACTGTCTTATTCAGATACTTGGATGTAATCCATCAAACACTTCTCATCCATTAAATATAATTATATGCTTTGTTGGAATAACCAGATGTTTAGTGCTAAACAGAGCAGATGTCTGTGCTTCATACCGGAAGGTTATAAACCTATTTACACCAGCAATAAACCACAAGTATTAAAATGATGGAGGAAACGAGTAGTTCTCACTTCATTTTGGCAAATTGCCATTAATTCATTGTCTTTGAGTCAGCTTAAAAGGTTGGCTACAGGGCCAATTTGATGTGGGACTTTATAAAACTTGGCTGACCTTTTGTAATAAGTGTAATGATGATCAGTTTGGGTCTCTTAAATAGGTTTAGTTAATCTTGCAGTGAGTTTATTTTCAAAGATTTTGGGGCAGATTTTGTATAGGGATAAATAAAAGGCACATTGTTAGAATGGTTCCCTTTCACTTTTAATGCCTTTGGGATGGGAAATGCAGCCTATATTCTCATAACAGTCTTCTGAAATATAAGACTGGGCTTACAGAAACCTTTCTCTTTGTTCAATGCACCTTCTCCTCCTTCTCCCCTAAAATCTGAGACCCAGATTCAAAGCCCTCAAGTAATAGTCAGTTGAAATGTCTGGAACATGTTTATTCTGAGACAAAAAGAAGTGATAGCCTAGAATTTGTTGTCTTTGACCCTACTGGCATAAATTTAAATCTATTTTCACTGGTTTATTTGCAAGGTGGACTCAGCTGAAAAAGATAAACTCCAAGTAGAACTCTGCTAGAAACATAGATATGGGTATTTTTTAAGTTGGTAACTAGAGCTGCAGGACTAATTTCTGCACGAGTGAATCTGCTATGTAATGCTGGCAGTCCAGTTAAGCCACTTAAACACTAGTGCACATCAATACTTTTACAGGAGCTGCTTTGCAGAAATTTCTCAGACACATACAACAAACATTTTTTTAACAATTGTGTTGATCTAGAGAATAATCTTAATTTTCTGTTTGTGAAATTTCTTTAATTTCTAATCAAGTATCAAGTAACCCTAAAACACATGTATTTCTTCAACTGAGAAAGTTAACTGAGGCAAGTAAATAATTAATACCTCTGATTTTCTGAGTCAAAGCAATTCAGGACAAATGGTGGCAGAAAGAGTGACTCATAAATGAAGGATCTTAGAGCAAAATTCTGGAAGCCCAAAGAGGAAGAGGGCTGGCTTGGGCATCTTTTTTTGTTGAAAAGCAAGATGAGATCCTCAAGAGGTCCTAGTGTATTGAGGATACATGAGAGAGTCAGTAACTCTGCTGAATTCTAGAAGAAAAATCTCAGGGAGGTAAACTGTACTAGCATTTTGAATATAAAACACATAATGTGAGGCAGAAAGGGAAATAATCCAATGTAAGGAGTCCTGAACAGCTTGTGGTTTGTCTGTTTTCATAGGATTCCTCCGGGATTAGTAAGGAACAAAAAGAAACTACAAGACAAAATTGCTCAGAAGCAGAGAAAGACGAGAATATGACATTGGTCAAAGCACAACTATGGCCAAAGAATTAGACAGGAATCTGAAGGAAAAGATCATAGTGGCTTGTGAAAAACTCACTAGGGACTCAGAACTGCGGAAGATTTAGTTCCCTACAGGACACCAATAGTGTGCTTCAGGCCTTGGTTCAAGAAGAAAGATGTATTTAAAACAGTGCAAAGCCTTTCACTTCACTGATTATAGGTAATTGCTTGGAGAAGTCACATGACATTATTTCTGTCTCCTGATCTGATGAGCTCTGCAAGATTTCTGGAATCAATTTTCCTCTAATATTCATCCCTGTACTTTTGAAGAAAAAATTCATTTACAGTTACATACCCTGAAAATGTGGTTACAATTGCACTGGGCAACTAAGCTGAAACTGGGATGCAGGGCTTTTATATCCATTTCTTCTCCATAGAACACACCCCATCCTCCCACAGAGCCTGAAGAATAAATAGATCCTTTTTAAACATTATCAAGGAGACAGCTTGTCATTGCATGTTAGCTGACTCATTAAGATTTCTGTTTCAGTGATCATCTAGGCTGATGGAGGGCCGTTGAGCAGTTAAGATAATCTCACTCTAATGTCTGCAAATACAAGTTCTGCTTTAAAAGTTTTCATGTGGTTTGCAGTTATTGAGTCATATTTTTTACTTCTGAATGCAATCATGAAATGTTATTTCAGTAATGGCAAAACAGCTTGAGATTAAATTATTGAACAGCAACTATTACCTCTGTGTATTTGTCTTCGGCTGTTGGCAGTACCATTTGAGCAGATCTGGTCTGAGTCTTCTTCGGGTGCCGGATCCCCAACGTCTGTGACAAACCCTGTTAGTCTGCATTACTTACCACTGGGAAGTGCTGAAAAGGAGGGCAATCCTGTGACAAAGATGTTGAGTTTGTTTCCGGTCTGTGACGTTATATAAATCACATCATTTTTTGAGTCCTGATTAATCAGAAGAAATAAAGGGACATTATTACTATATTTCCGCTATGATTTTTCTATTTCATTTGCAGCATGACTGGAAATCAAAGCACATTGCCGTAAGTGCTCAGCAATCAGGACCACTTTTAAATCCTAAAACTTCATTTCCTGTTTTGCTTTTCTACTGAATGTTTCAGATTGACGTTTTGCAGGTAGTCAAAGTTACACACGGTAGAATGCATTTTCATTTTTATTAAAAGTTGAGGGTGTCTGATAATAATGTGATTCCTGCAAATGACCTCTAAAAAAATGTTGCAGGTTTTCATCTCATGATAAAAATCAGGACGGAGGACAACTGTGGGAGCATCTTGTGTTGTGTATCGGTACTGTCTAGAGCAAAGAGAACATTTTACTATGAAAAAAGATATGTAATATTCAAATTTCCATATCCTATTTTATCAGTGTGGACCGAAGACCATTCTTAATGTAAATTCATTGACATGTGAACTGAATTATGTGAAATGTTACTGAGGTTTATTTCTGTATTTTAATCATATAAGGCAATCAATTAACAACTGGGCTTCCCAGGGATCCTCTGCCAGAGGAGTAGTATTAACTCAGGGATTCAATTATCACTTCTGTTCAGTTTGAATTCATATGGCACCATGATAAATGACTCCTACAGCTTGTAATAATAATACTTTGCACACATTTATTTTCTCTTGTTTACTTAATAATTAATATGCCACCCACAGTGACAATATGTGGGCTTGTTTATAAAACCTTCAGTAATCAATAATTGTTGCCTGCACGACACAAACAAACAATAACCCCAAACATTGCCGTGACAACTTTTTTCTAATGCTCTCGCAGTAAAGCCCTGCCTGACTTTTCACACTGATCTGCCAAAAGGCATGGAATATGAAGGTTGAGTTGTTGTGGCAGCTTCCCCTCTGTATTTAGGAAAGTTGTTTCAGGATAGCCAAGCTGGCTTGCTTAGGGCAATTTGGTGGCAGCAACAGGGAGTACCATTGGGCCAATCATCCAGGAAATAGGTTTTCAGAAGTCGTTTGCGTATCTCAGTGCTATCTTGTACTGTGCAAGATAGAAACACCTGACTCAGTTCCTTAAGAGGGTCTCCAAAATTATGGCTCACTTTTACCAGAATAAATGTACAGTGCTCTGTGAAACACAAAAAAGGATGGGCAGGAATAGCAGTGAAAGCATTCTCCATGCACTGCTTAAAACTTAGACTGCTCCTCAGATCAGATAGTTAATTATGTCTTCTGTGGCTTATTTAATCTTCCTGTTGTTTTTTGTAAAGACTCAGAAGATCAAAGAACAAAATATTAATTTACTGAAATACTGAAATCTTAATGTAATCAAAGTCGTTGAAAATACCAGGCCGCCAGTTACTAAATGAAAAAGAAAAACCTCTTCAGCCCCAAATGTCTGTAGTTTCCCATTCAGTAAAGAATGAAGAATCTCCATTTTGCTGATGCATAACACATATGTAGAAATTAATAACATAATGAAGAGGGATCTACACAGTGAATGACTGTCCCTTTCTAAGTGCCCCTCATATCCTTCTCTAGTTGTGCATCTGACAGGCATTTGCACCAGAGTATTGGGTTCCCATAATGAGGCAGGCTGAGAGGTTAAAGATTTTCAATTGATTTCCAATGCGTCTGTTCAGAATTATTCACTTCAAGTGGTCCTGCACCCATGGCAAGATAGTCTGTGTCCTGCTGACTTTTGGTGTAGAATAATGTGGGTTTTTTAAGGAAAACCTTTAACTTCCGAAACTGGCAAGTCAGGCTCTTGTTAAAGAGCAGTGCAAGCTCTTATGAGGCTGAGTCCTGCTTACCACACCAGCACTAAATTCGCCGTGCTCTCTAGACCAGGAAAGTCTAGACTGCCCGTCTAGGTGCATGCCTAGCTGGATGATGTACATTAACAACAAACTCATGACCTCTTTAATTTCATTCAGGGTGTTTGTATTTATAGGAAACGGAGGCTGTTAACATGCTGTGTCTCTCAGGCCTGTGGCAATCCAGATGCCATCACTCTGGGCTTTCAGTGGATTTCAGGTAGAAGAAGGAAAGCCAGGAGCATGCATGGCTGTAGATAAATAAATGAACGGAAGTTCACAGACAGGCCACATATAAATCTCTGGTGTGCCTGATGGCAATATGCACTGTCATCTCCAGCTTTGGCTGGGATGGGAATAGAGCGGTGGAAGCTTCGTTTTCCCATGCTCTGCATTGTTCAACCCAGCCTTGGCCTTCTGCAGTCCAGCATTATTTATTTGCTCAACACTGTGCATTGCCACTTTAGACTGGGAGGTAACTGAACAGAGAGAAATGTCAGGTTCTACTTCACTACATTTTATGTATATACATTACATATATAACAGACAAAGTTAATTTCAGATCTCCAATCCTCAGACTCTCTGTGCCTTTGAAACTAGGTTTCAGCTGGACATGTTTCTTCTAAACTCTCCACATACATTCATTGAAAACACTGTCAAATACAGGCAGGTTATGTCTTTGGGACTTCCTCCGTTCTTAATCCAATCCGTACTCTGCTAGAAGTGGGGAAAAAAAAGTAATGTTATAGCATCCTCCTAAACACCTATATAGCTGGAGCATAAACCAAGTTTTATTAGAGGTCACTGTTGTACCAGAGGTAGCCAGAATAAATTTGATCGCTCCATAAAAATTCAGACCCTTTCGGCTGCATTTCAAGAGGAATGTTGTTTCATGGTCCCTTTTTGTGGAAGGATATTTGCTGTTAGAACTCCACCAAACAGGCACTGATCAGTCTGTTCAGGCAGAAGAGATAGAATAGTTAATATCTTAGCTGTAGAACAGGTTATTTCGTTCATACCGTTTACTTGCCAAAAATTTGCTATAACATTGGACTAATTTGTACTCTCTGTCTTTTTCTCTCTTTCCCAAGCCTGAGGTGATCTTATTATTGAGACCTGAAGGCAGATGTTATTTCAAATTTGTTATGCTTAGTTCTTTTAATCTTTTAATCTTTTTTCCTCCCCCAACCAAGAAGTTTAGTAAATAAACTTAGATCTATTTAATACTTAAGTTTAGAAAAAACTGTAGAAAATGATGCAAGTAGCTGGCAGCTCAGCTGTCTGTGTTGGTTTTGCTCACTGTTCCTGGGTGGTGTCCAGAGCTGCCATGCTACCAGCTCAATCCACTTCCAGGAAACATGAAACCAGCCTGGGGCCTCGAAACCTAAAACTAGATTATGCCCCCTTCCTTCTGCCTTTAGGCATACTAGCTTGTAGTACTATATATCCTGCAAATAACCTTCACAGTTCCCCTGGTACCAACCATGTGTTAGGGCACTGCTGAGTATGATCAAAAAAGACACACTGATCCAGCGAATGGACTCTGTAGAAACTGTGAATGGTTACACAAGTGATTATAGAGATGTCAGTAGGGTGTGACCTGAAAGTAGCTGCTTATTGATGACCTCATGAATTTTGTTGTCCAGTTTTTGGCTTCAGTAATAGAAATCAGAATTTAAATTGTCCCTCTACAGATGGTAGTGGTGAGGGTTGCTCTTGTAGCAGTTCTGGCTGAACTTGGGACATGGGGTAACTGAATCTTTATTGCCATCAAAAGAAGGCACCCTCCCTGTGACTGGGTCTATCTGCACAATTCAGTACAGAGAGCAGATAATTTCTAGTCTAAAACTAGAAAGAGAGTCTAAAACTAGATCTAGTCTAAACTGAGAAGTGACATTTCTGCAGTATGATACTAGTTTGCAATAGATCTGCCAGTTGAAAGGGTGATGAAGAGGGAAAATGGTTTTCATCAAGTTAAAAATATTTTTAGAGGTTAATTTTTGGCAAAAAAAAAGAAGTGATATTTCATTGTGAAATTTAATTTAAATTGAGGTAAGCTTCTGTACCATTTTTTAACTTATCTCTAACCTTGTCCTTTTTCATTTCCTTGTCTAGTTTTGTCATTTATAACCTTATTTTTGTAAATCTTGGAACACTTTGAACCTCTCTCTTTCCTATTTCTAATGTGCAATGTGAAACCAGATTTTGAAAAGTTTTCTCTGAAATTTTATTTTTCTTCAGAAAAAATTGGTCTCCATCTTAAAAAAATCAATAACATAATTTCAGGAGACAGGAAGTTTGCCTTAGTTTCGTGGAATGGAATTAAATAAAATGAGTGCCATCTGCTGGCTGTGAGTTCTAACCTGTAGATCCCTTAACCTCCTGTGCACTTTGGCATTGAAGTGCTTGCCTTGTATTAGAACTCATCTTTATGCAAGAAAGATAATAAAATGCTCCACTGTCTCGAGCTTCTGGATGAGCAAAAGACATTCTGTCATAGTCTTAAATTATAAGTAAAGACACTTTATAATTAAGAAGATGCCATTAATCAAATCAACCAGCAGTAGCTCAGTGTTTTAATTATACACAAATATTGTATTTAGTCTCTTCCTTTTGGTTATTCATCAATTCCATCCACTAGACTGCTGCCTGTTTATTATTTATTAAATCCTACTGAAGACTTGCTATATTTTTTATGAGCATAAGAAAGATGCTTCAGAATTGATACCAACATTGCTTTTTTAACCATAAAGCAGAAAGTCATGTTTATATTTATAACTGGATTATGTGTACTGTGCTCTTGGCTGTATACGCATTTGCCTGTAGCAATAATTTCCATTTATTATATATAGCAACTTTTGATAATCCTACCTTTTCTCCACAGTTGGAGTACACTCGCACTAAATGGGATTTCTAATGGATTACTTACATTTCTCTTAGGTAACAAAGTTAACTTTTGAGAGTAAGGGAATAGACAATAATAGATTTTAAAATTATCAAATCAACAAGATGCATCTTTGGTCTTATAAACTTGGATTCCTGAACCACATGAAGTTGTCAAATCAGTTCAGAATTAGTATGAATCAAGAATTCTATACTGGTTTAAAACAACTGATAATCTTATTTTTCTTCCTGAGAAAGCAGACTAGAGATTAAGAATTTCAGGTTTCCAAGAGTTACCGAGGTTTCAAGTTATCTCTCATTTTAATTAATGTAAACCTTTGACCTTTCCACATATCCAGCTGTTGGAGAAATGAAATCTCAAACCCTCAAATATACAGTTCCTAGAATCTGAGAAGTACAGGATTTACTCCTCAACAAGAGGACTGAGATTTCAACCTAAATATACTCAGATGGCAGCTCTGACTACCATGCTGTTGGACACACTGAGGTTGGTCATGCAGACTGTGCTTTCAATTGAGATTTGCCTTCTGGGAAGCCAGTGAAGTCCACATTAAAGCATCTAAATTGCACCTCAATTCCTATTTCTAGCATGAGATAGTTCAAACCCTCAAAATGTGCCCAGCCATTAAAAAAATAATAATCATGGGGTTGTTGAGATTAAATCTGGAGCTAGGACCCACTACTTTTGTGAAAATGGAAGTCTTCTTGTTGTATTTCCAATATCAGTAGTCACGAGCTGTTCAGGACGCTCATCATGATGCTGGACTCCTTAGTGAGAGCTCAATAATTGTCCTGATCATGGAGAAACAATCTGACAAAGATCTACAAGTATGAAAACTGGGAGGGCAGTTTAGTCAAAATGCAAAAGGCTGGAGACTCTGGCTAGGAAAGAATGAAGCAATTACCTCTTTTCCGCACAATGAATCTGCTTCATCTTCATTGATTACATGTTTCTCATGTCCTACAATTCCCAGTTCCCCTTATTCGTTTGTTCTTGTTGTGGTGATCCCTAGACTAGAGCTACAAAAGAAAATTAAACACAATTACAGTAGCTGAGGTAGAGAGAAAAAAAAAAAGAGCGATGATATTGGCATTTGTCCTCACAGATTATTTGGAAGACAATGAATAATTAAGGCTTCCTTATTTATAGCATTTTAAATATCTAACTTTCATTCTGGTCTCAATGCACCTGCCTCCCTATTGAGTAAAAAGGAAGATAAAAAGAGAGGAAAGTTTTGTCCCTGAAGGTACTTCTCTTTCGCAGAATCACAGAATTGTTGAGGCTGGAAAAGACCTCAGAGATCATCAAGTCCAGCCTATGACCCAACACCACCACACTGGCTAGATGATGGCACTGAGTGCCACATCCAGCCTCTCCCCAAAAACCTCCAGCCCTAAAGACCTCCAGTGACGGTGACTCCATCACTTCCCTGGGCAGTGCATCCCAGTGCCTGAGCACCCTCTCTGTGAGGAAGTGTTTCCTGAGATCCAACCTAAACCTCCCCTGACCATGCCCTCTCATCCTGTCAGTAGTTGCCTGGGAGAAGAGCCTGACCCCCACCTGACTACAACCTCCCTTTAGGCAGTTGTAGAGAGTGAAAAGGTCCCCCTGAGTCTCCTCCAGCTCCCTCAGCCTCTCCTCATAGGACTTTTTCTCTGGTCCCTTCTCCAGCCTCGCTGCTCTCCTCTGCACTTCAACGTCTTTCTTGAAGTCAGGGGCTCAGGACTTCACACAGGGCTCGAGGTGAGGCCTCACCAGTGCTGGGTACAGGGACAGAATTACACCCCTGCTCCTGCTGGCCACACTATTCCTGATACAAGCCAGGATGCCATTGGCCTTCCGGGCCACCTGAGCGGGCCACCTGGGCACACTGCTGGCTCATGTTCAACCCGTTGTCTATGAGTACTCCCAGGTCCCTTTGAGACTTCCTGTTGTCTTCTCAGCAGCTAGGTCACAGATACAGATGGTATCCAGCAGCATTTTTCATAGCCAGAAAGGATGCTGCACTGGGGACGGTGTTCAGATTTGTGAAAGGAAAAATGGCAGAATGGGACAGGACAAAATCGAGTTTCTTGGGTTCATGGGTAGTGCATGTCCCTGGCCTGAGTCTTTAGTATCCTTTAAGGGAACAACTGCTGCCACAACTGAGCAGAAAGAGAACAATTTGTTTGCAGCAATTCTCTTGTGACCCTATGGTCTGATTGACAGCTTTATTTACAAATTGTGCAATCTGGCCTTGACCTTTTGACAACTCCTTTCACAAAGGGTAGCTCATGCCTGAAGGGGAGTCACTGAAATACTTTTTTGGTGGCAAGATAATGATTTGGTCATTTTTTTAGTGTGCTTGAAGGGTACTGCTGGGCAGATCAATGCAAGTGGAGAGTTTAAATGCTATGGACATTGTGGGGAGTCACAGCAATACTATCATAAAGCTCAAGTTTCATCATAGATGTAATGAATTGGACTTCTGGAAACGGAAGTCTATCATGGAAACACTTTTTTAATGAAGCACCATGCCCTTTTCCTCCTCATTTGATCTTATCACTATCAACAGTAACCTAGACTGTCTTAGGCATGATTGCAGAGACACATTGATTCAATTTTTTTAGATTTCCTAAACTTTAGATTTCCTAATGTCAGACATTTAATTTAAGCCAGGCAACTTCTGTAGTCAGAGAAGATAGTTATTCCCCTCCAGAAGATCCCACCCAACTACCTTTGGACAGGATAAGACATTGCTTGTGTCCATCTCATTCAGGAGCTGGTGCCCCGTGCCCTATATCCAACAGCCATCAAGAGCATTTGACAGTCACAACTTCCACTATGAAATCTCTACTATTTATCCTGCAAATGACAGTTTGGACCTGCTCTGGTCTACACAGACTGTTTTATCTTTTTCTCTGACCTTCTGGATGGTAGTACAAAGACAAAACAGCATGGACTAATTTGCACAGCTATTGCTGAGACCTCAGATTCTAATGAATGACTTCTGTCTCCAAAGTCTATCAGCCTCTTGTCTTTGAAAGATTTATCTACAGTGGAAATAGAAAGTTTCATGGAGGGTTCAGTTTTACAAAGTATTTTGGTTTTTTTTTTTTTAATATAAAAACCACTTTTATAGCTTACATAATTTTAATACCATTATTTACAATCTTCTCACTCTCTAGGTCTTTTCTTAGCTCATTATTTATGCTGGTAGCTACTAGTGATAGAAGAAAAGAAATACATGTGAAAACCAATATGAATCTTTTCACTTAGAATTTACTTGATCTGAGTGTTCATAGAAAAATGTAGACAATACCTCCAGTACAATGTGAAGTGCTTCATGTACACTGTGGCAAATAAGTCTTTAAAAATGTGTGGTGACAACTTTTCCAAAAGCCTCACTTTCAATTCAAAATGAGTTGGTACACTTTTGATTGATTGACCTGGAGTGTCT
>NW_009703071.1:9390-11404 GCF_000703405.1 Apaloderma vittatum | reverse complement strand
CCAGTGCAAAAAACCCCAAACATATAAAAAAATCTTACCCTAAATTTGTATTTTGTACTACGCCTCAAATTCTTCACTGTGTAGGTAAGATCGTCACCATCATATTTTGGCTTGAAACCATATCCCTGCAGAATTAAATAGGATATTACTTGAAACATATTTGCAGAGCAGACCATGTAATACACTTCACAGAAATAAATTACTGCTTCATACTCTAATTGTTGTACTCCTCTAACATAGTAATAGGTGCACCTTCATTGTGTGAGCACAGGATTTTTTTTGGGGGAGAGGAAATTATTTAACCATTCTGTAAGTAGTGGAAAGCTGTGAAGAAGAAGAAGCTGTGAAGAAGAGAAGAACAGTAAAGAAAAACCACATACATTGCCAATAGAAATTATACCTAATGCTTACAAAGTGTAGAACAGGACACATTTTAAAACAAAAGTGAAGACTGAAATGAAGTTTAGAGGGATCACACTTCACAGTGCAATTACTTGGATCCAGCTCTTATAAGGCTTAACTTTCACATGCAAATTCACCAAGTTAAAGGCAATTTATAAGTCTTGGCAAGACTGGTGCTTAGTAACAGTAGTAATGATTACTGTCACAATAAAAAGGTGAAAGTTATATGGCTTGGTCACAGTAATGACAAATCATTAGCTTAAATTCAGAAAATACAGGTGCTTGTAGAATATTCTAGCAAAAGTAATCATTGTTACATTTATTACAGTAATGTATCAAACACACATATTTTAGTCTCTTTTGTTATTGAAAATAAGTATTCTAAACTTACTGAGTTCTCATCCTCCATCTCTAATATATATGAGATTCCTTCATCTGATGGTGTTCCTGAGGGTTTTGTCCACTGTAGGGATAACCAAGTAACTCCAGCATTAATCAGCAAAGGACTTGCTGGTGTGGTTGGGGCAGTGCCTGAGGTATGATACAGGACTTCTTCACTAAAACCACTGTTTAAAACAGACAATATGTAAACTAACTGAACATAATAATTAATATATAAACCCCACAATTATTAAACACAGTTATGACAGTTTCTTGGACATGTGCACAACTGGAAATTGCAAGCTAGTACATGCAGACAGCTTAACTTGCCCAGGAGTCTGCCAGTAAGGAAACATTGAAACAAGGTTAATATGTTCTTAATTGAAATATTTCTTTGTATGACTTAAAAACGTTTTGTTCACCAAAACATTCTGCTTTTTCATATGAAGTCCACACTCTAAAACAACACAGGTCTATATGCACTAATGTACTAATACCACAGCATCCTTCCTATTCAAAACAAAACCATGAAGACATAAAAGCATAGATGGAAAGACCTTCAAGAAATTTTTGATTACCAGGCAACAATTACGTGCTTCAAGTATACTGTGAAGTATTAGATGGAAAGACCTTCAAGAAATTTTTGATTACGAGGCAGCAATTATGTGCTTCAAGCATACTGTGAAGTATTCGTTTCTCTAGTGATTCCGAAAATAACAGAATAATAGCCTCATTCAATTTTAAGTTACTTTAAGAGTTGCCAACATGAAAGTCTTATTGCAGAACAAAGTAGAGTGTACACCAGCGAATCTCCTAACACAACTGTTAACCTCATCTGATGACGCTTAGATACATCTTCAAGTGAAAATACAAGTAAGTTACATAAAAAGACCTAGTGAGGAAAAAGCCAGTAAAGGCACCCTACGCTTGCACAGATGGTCTGACACATACCCAGCAAGACTCTTCTCAGCTGGCATTTACTTAGAGATTTGCTGCTTCCACATCAGATCTGAAGAAACACTTATATACTTAAAAGATAGTCTGATTTTTTTACTGTACAAAGCTGATGTCAAAGATGTAATTTTAATCTAAAAGTTAGTAATTACCTAAGTGAGCATCAGGAAGCCCTGAACACAAAGTTCTCTGTATGGCTTAAACCCCAGTACCAATTAATACCTGAAGGGAACGTGCAGGAAGGCTGGGGAGGGACGGTTTACAAGAGCATCCACTG
>NW_009703071.1:0-9197 GCF_000703405.1 Apaloderma vittatum | reverse complement strand
CCCATGACAGGTAGGTTGGACTAGATGATCTCTAAGGTCCCTTCCAGCCTAGGCCAGTCTATGATTCTGTGATTCTGTATCACGTGTTGGAACGTGACTTTCCTGAAAAATCTCAGTGTGAAGATACCTCGACTTCCCTTTCTCTCTTATCCAACCTACATTATAAAGTACAAGCTGCAAATTTTGTTTTGCTCCAAAGCAGATCAATTCTTCAAAAAAAAAAGAATTAAAATGTATCTTACAGACAACATCTCACCAAGGGTGCTGATAGCACCCAAAGCAGGCACACAGTCCGTGCAGACATGCAGACAATTAAATAGGTTGTGAAGCAAAAAGGGAAAAAGTGCAAACCAAGAAAAAATTTCTTAAATTTGGGAAGAATATCAATTTTTTCTGGCAAAAAGTCACAAGCAAGAAAATCTCTGTAATGAAGATTATGCGATACATATATGATATCTACTACAAAAAATGCAGCTCTATATAGTTAGGCTAGAGCAAGTATGAGGAGTGGCTAGACAAATACTAAGCCTACTCACAACAAACTACTGAAGTCACCTTACAAGCAGATATAAGGTAAGAAACTCCATATCTTAGAAAGATTTAATCTCTTTGCCTGACTGAACCACTCCAAAGTACGCTGAAATCAACTAAACGAGTTCCACATTTGAATGACTCTTAAACAATTCACTTAGAAGTACAATAATGCTATCTATCTTTTAAATAGATTTTCTTTTATCTAGCCACTGTTTCATGTGCAGTTAGAAGGAAATTTAAAAATGTAAGTAACTCAAAGATAAAGTATCTGTTCTTGTTGGTAAAATTATTTAGACAAAATTCTGTCTCCAGATGCTTAAGTTTCTCAATTTTCTTCATAAGCAATAATAAGGCACTCTACCTTAATAAATAATATTTTAGAGACTTCATAATTAAATAACAGCATAAAGACAATGAAGTCCATCTTTACAAGGCTATGAAATACTGATTTAACAGTCTATTGGCTGTGATTAGTTTAAGATGGGTACTTAACTGATCAGTGTCTTCTACCAGTTCACACTGCAGGAATCTGTAATACGTGCAGGTATTCCTAGAGAGCACATTTACACTTAGACATAAAAATGGAAGGGCAAGAGAGCCCGAGAACTGGACCCTGTTTAACTGCCAGCTCACTCCTTGTCCCAATTTTTTTGAACAGCTCCAATTAAATCTCACCAAGACAAAGCCCAGGAGAAACTCAGAGAAAAATCACTCCAGAAACGTCATCCAGAAGACAGTACCATAATAAAGACTGCCGGAGCACACTGAATGTCACTCCAGCTCAATATAGTGTCCTCTGACCGTGGCCCAAGGCAGATCCTACGGAAAGACACAGAACTAGAGGGACTATTTGCAACGCATTCCCTGAGTACTCTCCAAAGCCTCCCAACACACGCCTCAGATCTCCTGAGCCAGATGTAGTTTTCACATTCTTAATAGCCTGCAGAAGATTTCTTTGGCCCAGCATGAATTACAGCCCCAGGTCTGGATCCCTATTTTTTATGTTGTCCTTCTGACACTGTCCAAACAGACACCGCTCTCTCAAGCACCTCCTGGTGTTGGCTGAAGGACACACAACACACATCCTCTCATTTCATGCTCTAAAAACAGCACTCTGGTGAGCTGCTGCACAATGCTCATAGTATTTCAAAGACTGAATTAAAAAAAACAAATGCAAGGCTGACACTAGAGAAGGTCTTTTTATATGCCACACAGGATCTCAAAGTCCAAGTGCTCCTGGGTAGTGTGGACACTGGCAGTCTGCTCTAGAGATGATGAGCCCTGTTAGTCTGACTATTAGTCAGGGTTTTCTTGCTTTGCCTGAAGACCAAGAAGCGTTCCCAAGAACTAATGCACCCAGTAGGGCAAGTGTAACTTGAGAAGTCATTAATTTTTTTTTGTACGTTCTTGCTTATATCCTCTACTGAAGTCAGATGTCATTCATTCAAAAGTTCAAAACAAAGTCTGGTGCTCCACAACTTCTGAAAAGTAGCAATTAAAAGAATCACAGATCCTAAGCATTCATAATAAGCTCTAGAACTTCAAAAGAGTTCAGCAATATGGTAATGTCATATTATGTCCACTTCCCAGGGTAACAGGAGACTAACAGACACTTTAGATAACAGGACATATCTGAGTAACGGGACGCGGCAAAGAACACAACAGAGACACACCTAAAGGCGGCAGCAGGGGTTCTGCCAGACTTCCTGCTTTAGCAGTTACTGACACCTCTTCATATTGTTGTCACTGAAAGTCTAAATTTCAGAAAGGCTGATAAGCCCTGGAAAATTGCTACACCAGCTTCAGGAACTGCCTTAGATCTAGCACCATGTCAAACCTTCCTGGAACCATGTGCAGCAGACAGCAAGGCAGGAGGTACCCTCTGGTCAGCACAGCAGCAGCACAAGCCCTGTAGCACTTAAACTACTCAATTCTGGCCCTTTGGCCAAGCAGCTTGTCTTCGAGCACGATCCCTAGAATTTCAGCAGAATAAGCAGAAGTGCTTATCACTGCAGACGCAAAAGCCACAATTGCACTGAATGTATGAGTCTCTACAGTGTAATGCTTAGCCAAAAGTTCTATTCCAAGTACAAGCCATAGGAAACACGTTCAAGGTAGAAACTTCAGCAGAAGGTCCAACCTCCCCTGCTCAAGCAGGATCAAGCGGTTCACAGCACACAGGTAATCAGCAAACCAAACAACCCAACCACATACCATGAGCTAACTAAGGAGCTGAACGGGATGATCATTGAATCATAGAATGTATTGGGCTGGAAGAGATCTTTAAAGGTCACCTAGTCCACCCCCCCTGCAGTGAGCAGGGACATCTTTAACTAGATCAGGTTGCTCAGAGCCCCATCAAGCCTGGCCTTGAATGTCTCCAGGGATGGGGCCTCCACCACCTCTCTGGGCAACCTTTGCCAGTGTTCTTCCAGTGTTTCATTGCAGGTTCCTTCCAAATGAACAATTCCATACTCTGTTTCAACCCAGTTGGACAAAAGACTTGTTGCTTCAAATTCCATCATACGTTTTTCCTAAACAAGCACACACGCAAGTATATACATTCCATATATGTGTATATAGTAGTAATATTTACCTCATTCCCATGTCATTTTTGGCTGCTAGTCTAAAGGTGTATCCCATTGCTGGTGATAGTTTAGTAATCCTATACTGCTTCTGTTGGCCATAATAACACTGGCAAAACTCTCCATTTCCTTTTCCCTAAAAAGGAATAAGTTAATCACATTGTTCACAAATATGCATTATTATATACGCATCTATCAATGAAAGTAACACATAAATGCAAAGTAAACTTATTTTTTGAAATGAGACATAACTCAAGAATCTCCCATATAGTGAGGTGGTAGTATATGAAATTTTGTATATATACTGAATTAGAGGTGCTTATTTTCCCCTTTCTTTCTATTTCCCAGATCCACAGGGTTGGAAGGAAAAAGCATGAGGCTTCTGCAGCTCTGCTATCTGAGGACAGCTGTCCAGGTAGGCACTGAAAGATGCTTGTGGAGGCACAGTAGATCCACCACCTTTGTACAAGACTGTTATAGGAAAATGATCCTTCAGTGTCAGCTCCTGAAAGAAGTGTTGGGCTACAAGTTAAAAAGCCACTATTAAAAATGTCAGAACTATATAATTAAAACCCTATTATTTCATACTTCTCAAGAAAAAAAATGAGCCATAACCATATTTTCATAATTGCTTTAGCAATTACACATTTGTCACGTGCCTCTAGACAGAAGTCATAATTTTCACACAACTTGCTGTGCACAGTTAAACAAAACTGCTTTTCACAAAACTACAAAATTAAAGAAAAAATAGAATAACTTGCTTACTTCATCCCATTCTAAAAGGTAACTGTGGATTTTAGAACCATTATCACAAGGTGCCTGCAACAGGAAAAGAAGAAAATTACAGCTCTAACTAGTTACAAGACCACTTAAGGAAAAAACGCTTGTATAGGTTAAATCACGACAAGACCAGTGGAGGTCAAATGATGTTCCCCTCATATGACTGTTTCACTTGCCAAGACAGTCCTAGTTCAGTCTGCATTCAACGAAAGTTTGCATCAGGTTTATGGCTTTGTTTTTTAATTTAGACCTTGAAATCTGGCAGCAGTGTAAAATGCTACAGGATCTTCCTGAGCAGCTACACTGCAGGTCTGCTCAAATCTCAGCCTTTCCAGACCACTTCATTTGCTCTGCACAAACAAACCTACGTTCTGCAACAAAGAAAGGAATTGATTCCTCAGTACAGGAGGGGATTGGAACTCAACGAGTGTCTCTCATTTGAACTCAGTAACTTTACCTACAAAGACTCCTAGCTTTTCTAGGAATCCTTATGTTTTTATGGAAGTCTGCATTTAAATCATTACACGTATTTCCAGTCACAGAACTGTGACTGAAATTAATATGTTTGACAAAAGTATTCTGTTTCAATGAACTGGCATTTTACTGACAAATCCAAAACCATATTGAAGAGTTTAAAATATGTATTTTAAAGGTCTTCAACCAATTCTTACCTTCCATTGCAGTGTAAGAGAATTTTTGGTCCGATTAGTTATCCGGGGCAGATTTGGAGTATCAGGTTCACAACTTGTTGTGGTAAAACTCTCTGCTTCTGAAGGGTTCCCCTTTACACAGTTGCATTCTACTTGGACTCTATAAAGTGGAAAAAAGGCAGTAACATTTTGTCTCAAGATCTGTATATACAATTTCCAAAGAATACTGAATATTCACGATTAAGTTACAGTCTTTTTACCTCATTATTAAAATATCACCATTATAAACAAATAACTGGTGGAAACACCTTGCTCGAGTAATGCAAAAGAGAAGTGTCCTTTACTCTGGATGTACATCGTTACTATCAGTCAGCTTTAGATTCACAATTGCATTTGAAATCTCTCTGTTATTTGCTGTACTTTGGCTGGGAAATACTGGTAAGATCTTGCAGGCTCGTTACCTGGTGCAGACATATTAACTGATATTATGAATAATTTTTCTTCTGCAAGTGCTTTCATCAGATGAGCACAATGAAGCTGTTAATATATTTTCAGAGTACCTTCTGCACTCCTTCAAGACCTTGCTGAGCCTGTTGACTCTGTCATTTCCTTTAGGAAGGCTATGAATTAACTCTCCGTGTACTTCAGAAGAGTGAATATTTGCTTTCATCTCAAAGAGAAATGGTTCATTTTTCTAACCGCTCTTCTCCAAAATTAGACACAAGATTATCAGCCAGCCTCTTCCTGCACTCTTCCTCTTTACCTCCCTCAGTTGTGTAGCTATGCCTTGTCTTCACAGTACTCTTTTCTAGTTCACCTGTTCCTTTGGAAGAAAAAAGCCCCAAAATCCCTTTCCTCTGATCACTGGTATAAACCCTGTGATTGTGCCTGCTTGTGAAGAAGCAAAAGTCCTTACATTTTCCCCTTGAGTGCATGAACAGCAAGTCACAGTAAATCTGACCTTGCAGATTTCATGTACAGGGAGAAGGAGACATGTGAACAGTGGCTAATGTTGCACACAAGGTTGTTTGTGCTTGCATATAGTTGCAAATACGTAATCTGTCAATTATCTTCATAGTTTAGTCTTTCTGGTCTTCAGTGATTTTGGGCAGTGTTTGTACTGGCAGAATTCTGTTTAACTCCTGGTCCTGGAAGACCTTAGATGGCTAAATCATCTGTTCCCATGCATTCTCTACAACAACCAGAATTAAGCAAGAAAGAATCTGAAAGGAGACTGATTAAAAAGGACATATAGGGAAAAAATAAATAAATCCTAGGCTCTAACCCTCATGCTCCATGCATTTTCAACTTAAAACATCGTTCGGTAAAGCACATAAACACTACTAAAGCCAGGAACAAAAACACAAGGAAAACACTTGGACGTGAGGACCTTTTAGTCAATTTATCACTCATCCTTCTCCTGAACCTGTGCTGCAGGTCATACAGCGTCGCAAATTAAATGAGGTGTGTGATGAAGAACAGACGAAACGTGCTTTTTCTTCCAGTTTGGCAGCCAGGATGGTACCCTGGAGTACCAGGAGGCACAGACCCGCTCAGGCACAGACCCAGGACCAGGAGAGCAGCTGTCCCATTTGAACAAATGCTAATCCAAAGACTTAGACAGCAGAAATCCTCCTCCTCCTTGCTGCTGATATTCTAAAGCTCATGGGGAAAGAGGCACAACATTTCTGGCTTGGATCCTTACTCGGACATGCTTCTGTTCCCTGTGCTTCCTACCAGCCGCCTCTAAATTGCTTCCCCGGTCAGCACGCAGGGGTCTTGGGGCTCTCCACTAAGAGAGGCAAATCCCTCACATGTTGCACAGTCAGCTCACTTCTAAAGCTGCATTCTCCACTTGCAATTATTTCTTGAAAAGGCAGTAGTTTTAAGGTGGCCTTCACTTCTGACTTCACCATGCTATGTGCTTATGAACTGTGTTCATATTGGTTTTGTTAAAGCAAGACATAAGACAAACCTCCGATATGTATAAAAGGAGGGAAGAACACATAACTCTATCTTTCCAATCCTATGCTAATCCTTCAACAGGACATAGCATAGCAGCAAATTCTGCTATAAGGGTAGAATTCCATTGAACCAGGGGCACAATTAGTAATGCACATGGGGTCAGGGTCACTGGTTTGCTGGAGCAAAGCGAGAGCAGCATAACCTGACCTTCAGGTGGCCGACAATGAGCACATTCCTGTGTAAGGTACCTGCTTCTGCTGCCTCTGGGAAACAGAGAAAGCGAGCAGCACCTGTGCCCAGCATTAAGGACAGAAGAAAGTCCCTGCTCTGGCATGCCCTGAGAAGTGAAGAGCATGGGTGCTGGATGAGGGCCCAACAATCTTCTGTTCTCCAAAAAGGACTGAGTGGTCAGCTAAGCCAAAAATTTTGATTTTCACTCAAATCAGATCCAATGAAACTTTTAAAACATTTCCATTGAATTTAATGAACAGAGATACTCACTTTGCATGGTAATCGGTTGCTGGCCTGAGATCATTTACAGTAACTTTATTTTCTTCTCCACTGCAAAGAGATATGATTTGATTTAAGAGACCGTTTCAGTACCCCATACATTTATGACACACATTATCTAATCCAGCCATCTACCAGTCTTTCTAAGGAATATATTTGCTAACAGTTTGTTTCTGTTGCTAAATACAGTAAAATTAAAATGCATTTGAATTTTAGAGGGTTCTCATATTTCAGTCCTGTTCCTTTGCCCTGGTGATCTTGGGTGGGGTTTTTTGTTGTTGTTGTTCTGTTTGTTAGTGTTTTTTTAAGATTAATTATTTTCTTTTTTACTCAGTAAGATCAGCTCCATGTGTACACATGTATTGTATAACATAAAAACCAGTGAAGTACCAGGGCCTTTAGGAGCATATTTCATTTTTGCAAAAACCATTATCTAAAACTAAATGACTGCATCTACTTAATTGTTAGAGTCCAGTAAACAGAAAAGGCTCTTCAGTAACATCTGTTAGTCTCCTTTTATTGACATCAGCTTATGACAAAGCTCGTTTCTTACTGATAAAGTTCATTTTTTTTTCTCTAAGCTTCTAGGACAGGGATATATCCAAGTTGTGATTCATGTACTACTTCTAAGAAATCCATGGCAGATGACTAAGATAAACTAGCTAAACGCAAAGATTTATAATTATTAGAAAGCTTTATACCCTTAATGGCAAATTTTCTGCTCTATTTCTCCAAGTTGCAAGAAAATGACTGAAAGCCATACTAAGAATGGAACAACTGAAGAGTTTTGTTGCACTCTGTGTGAATCTACATACTTTATTTCATATCTTAAGACTATCTTCCATGAAGAAAATTTTCAGAGAAGGGAGGGATAACCTTACTGGGAGCACAAGCATGTGCCGAAGTAAATAACTACAAATTCAATTTGTATTTCTCACTACTTGTGTATGTCACTAATTGAGAACCCACAGTTTCTAGGGCAGCTGGTTGAAAAACCGAAATAACATCTAAGAACAAAGTCTTTAAATTCTAATTAATGGTGGAGACTTGAGCCATAAACCAGAACCAATTCTACTGAAAAAAGTAGCTTGTTTCAAAACAGAAGTTGCCCAAAACTGCTAATTATGTAAATCTCTGGCCAACAGGCACATTTTTAATGAGGTTTTAAGCCACATAATTCAATGCAATAGCAATTAAATCAAAATAATGAACACCTACATGTATACAGTTTTGTATTTTCCATCCTTTCCAGTATTTGAAATCATCACTTCGTAAGTATAAACATCTGGTATGTCATTCTTGTCAGTGTCTTCTCTGGTATCACTGGATGGAGGGGACCAAATAAGCAGAGCTGTTCTCGCCTGAATGTCTGATACCTGCAGAAATACAACTTTAAGACCTCTGCCATTTAAATGCTGTTGTATATAAATGCTGATTTGCCACAAAGGACCAAACAAAAGAGAAGAAAATCATAAAGCATTATCATAACAGAATATTTATGTTGATCTAATAGCTACTATTTAGCTTTTACAGATGAAATCAAACTTGAAATCTAAGAAACGTCATGAGAAAACTGTAACCCTAAGGCCCAAGGCTGAGTGCAAAATTTTAAATAACAAATGCCACCTAGTGGGCTACATAAAAATGACTGTATCATTTGTGAAGCACAAGAGATGGCAAGTATATATTGTGAATCAGTTGTTTCACTAAATTACAGTGTTTCAGACTTTTTTTTTAACATGAAAAGTGCTATGATTTTTTTTTAACACCTTCTTGAAATATACAGAAGTTCAGGAATTCCTCCAAAATGACCAGCATTACTGCATCAGGTACGTAAACTCACTCTGCTTTGGGCATTTAATTATGACTGTGCCAAGTAGGTTCTCCCATTAGATTAGAACTCATTTGGCCAGCTACCCCAGCAAACGGGTTTTGATCAAGGTATTAATAGGGATATAATTACCTGAGGCTCTCATCTAGCACTCTGTTAGCAAACAGAATATTAAAACATACTTTGGGCTCAGGTGCTTGCGATGAAGGCATGCTCACAAGGTCCATGTAGATATATACATATATAAATACACATATGCATATATATATATATGTATATATATATGAGTGTCCTGGTTTTAGCCAAAAAATCCAATTCTGTTCAGTGATTATTATTTTCCAG
>NW_009703070.1:0-25280 GCF_000703405.1 Apaloderma vittatum | reverse complement strand
TGCTTTTTCCTTTTTGAAGCGAGATGTCCTAGCAGCTATAGAATGAAACCCTTGGTGTTGAATATTCTGGTAAACTGGTGAAGTTGGCAACCTATCACTTTCAGTACTAGAGTGTCTTCTCTGTTGTCTTTAAGTAAGTGAAACTTTTCAAGATGCTAATGTGTTAACCTACTTTGTCCTGGGAAGGACAACTCTGCATTTACCTGTTGTTAACACAAGCATAGCTTTTGTTTGTTTCTCTATAAAAATAGTTATTAGAACTGCAGCTTTAGATTCACCTGCAAATGGTTGAGTGTTGCTATGTGGATTAAACTAATATGGTCTGAAGTTCAATAGGATTTATGCTTGGGGAGCAGGACCAGGTAAGTGGTTGTATTTGTGCATGTTCTCAAAAGAAATGCAGGTGCTGTGGACGGCTTTCAGCCACCTAGTATAATTAATACAGAAAGATGCGATGACATCAGAAATGAATATATGCTTCTTTACTAAATTGAGTCTTGTTTACATCCATTGCTTCATTAAAAGGACTTTTTTCTTTGGAAATATACTACAAGAATAACAAGGGACTGGTGACTTTAATAGATTAAAATGGCCAAATCAAATGCAAACCGTATTGTATTTGACATGTTTTGTATATGATATATTGTATTCTATAAAATGCATTAATAAGAAAACATAATTGCTGCGACAACACTGTGGTCTGCTATGTAACAAGGGAGAGTGAAGCAGAAAAATGTTAAATATGTGCAGCTTGGCTGGGTGAGAGTTACTTTGGTGATGCTTACGTCTGGAATTTCCTGACTGCTCTTGAAATTTTAAGATTTTTAATTCTGTGTTTTTAAAGGGAATTTGTTGTTTCACTATTTTCAGTAGGTGAATGGAGGATGCTCACTTTGTTTAAATAGCTCTCTCAATTTAAAATAAATCCCTGTGTATTTTGTATAAAATATTTAATTATTTTTGACTTATGGAATTCTAACAAAATTCTCTTAACTTAGTTTGCAAGATTGTTAGGTAGTAATCATCTGTTATTGCTGGTGATAAAATTTGTGCAGGCCAGATGGTGTCTTCAGTGACACTTTAGCACAACCTTCTTCAAGCAACTCTTTAGGTGAAGAAGTTGCTGAGGTGTCACCAGGACTGGAATACCAGTGAGCCTGGGTGGTGAGTATCTCTCCCTTCTTGGCACCAGCTGTCTTTTATGGGGTGAGAAACTCATCAGTGCACTGCCCCATCTGTAGTCAGCCCCTGTGGTGAAGCTTGTCAAATTGTTAACCATGGACCCCACCTGACCAC
The DNA here is from genome assembly GCF_000703405.1 of Apaloderma vittatum. Taxonomy (NCBI): domain Eukaryota; kingdom Metazoa; phylum Chordata; class Aves; order Trogoniformes; family Trogonidae; genus Apaloderma; species Apaloderma vittatum. The sequence goes on along the minus strand of NW_009703070.1, from coordinate 23,984 downwards.
TCCAGTAGATTCCCGTGGACCAGAAGTGCTACCTTACAGGAACTTTGGTTTGATTTGGGTTTTCTTGTTGTTGTTTATTAATTTTGATTTCAACAAACTTTCTCAGCACACTGACTTTGGTTATCTTGATCTGGTTACATTTCTTTAAGGTCTTTGACTTTACCCAACTGTAATACTCAGCTAGAGAAAGAAAATGGCAAATACTGCGTGTTTATTCCTAGTGACCATTGCAATAAAACAAAAAGAAAAAAGAGTAGCACAGCCTGATATGGGGAACTGTGCAAGCATTGTTAAAAGCTGGAGCTGTGCCTTGTGCTAGTTGTGAAGCCAGAAAGTTGAGATGTGGACAGTGGAAAGGTGATCCTCCAGGATCACCTATGCATGAAGTAGGAGACAAGCTCACGGGAGAAGTGAGGGAGGAGGGGAAGCATTGAAGTGAGGAGATATCCTTGCCTTCTTCCGCTGACTGAGCTGAAAGTAGCCTGGGCCAGTGTCCAGCAGGACATTCCTCAAATTTACTTGCCATGATACTGCAGTGGAGGCATCAGAAGATTTATTACTTCTTGGGGTAAGGAAGGAAGTAAGAAAAATTAAAAAAGCTGGCCAAATGTATGAGGTTGCAATAGCTTTATGTGTCTTTTTCTCATTTCGCTTTCGTTAAATCAGTTGTGTCAAAGGAGAGTCTGACTGGGTGGGATTTTGTGGTAACCCACGGTAATATGAATACTTTGACTATTATAAAAAAAATAATCTGTTTTTTTCACCAGTGTTCTGCTGGCTAACCACTCATCTTGATCACTTTTTTTTTTCTTCTTCTCCAGATGAAGGAAAAAAAGGAGGAAAAGAATTAAAGGTTTTTAAATACTCTCAGGCAATCTAGTGCTTTCCTTTTCTATGTTTCTGGTTTCGGAACCAGGTGATTGTGAGAGTAATAGTTGTGAGGAAATCTTAGGATAGTCAAACATGCTTAAGATAGTCAAGATAGTCTTAAGATAGTCACACAATGAGATGTCATTCATTTTACATGGTCTGGAATATGAAGAAGCCAGGAATGGTGCCTGAGTGCTGGTGGTGCCTCTCCGCAGCTGCAGGTGTATTTGCTTGCCAGGAAGAGAAAGGTGAATGATCCTGAAATGAGGAATCATGCCAGAAGCAGGAGATGCACTCCTTGCCCATTTTTGGGTGGCTATGCTATTTCAACTGCGTGTGTTGGCCCTGTAAATGAATGCGTGTCTTTGAACCGGCCACAAAACACAGTGGAAAAAATGTAAGGATTTTACATTAATGGAATGTGCGTTCCTGAAAATCTTAAATTTTACAATGGTGTTAAACAATTTGGCCTCAGAAGTGACTGGTTATAAACTTGTCAAGTTTCTAAATTTTTGCTGTAAAAAAGTCTGTATTGTCATCTAAGACACATAATATTTTTATCTGCCAGATTAACTTTTTCTCCATGATGGATAAGAAAAATATGCACTAATCTCTCTCCAGAAATCAAAAGGAATTGAAAATTTGGGGTGCATGCATCACTGACATTTTCTGTGAAGATTTGAGTTGAAATGGATGGGGAGTTGGGGTCCATGCTTCCAAAAGAGATGAGGGGGAGGGGGAGAGGTTGGGCTAAAGAAAGAATTTAATTCAGCGTAGGTAAGAAGGACATGACAGCTTAGTTTCTCCGTAGCAAGCATCCTATCTAGCAGGATGATGAAGCTATCACCCAGTGGAGTCACATTGCGTAGTACCTGGAGCAAAGAAAGATTTACAGCTTGACTAGGGATGCTGAACCTCTTGTCTGGATACAACTGATGTCTTTTGAAAAAACTTAGTTTGAAAGTAATTGCTTGTTGGCTCTTCCTTCACAGCCACAAGAGAGCATTCATCTTGATTAAAGAATATTTGTAGGTATTTTCTCTTTGCCAGGATGCTAGAGAGTGTTTTCCGCGATCGTTGCTTTTTAATACTAAAGGAGCAAATTTGTCAGTGTTGTGTTGCCGTTTCTCAAGTTCTACTAAAAACTCATGGACAGAGACTTTCTTTAATGTCGCTATAATTTTTTCATATGTAGGTTACAAATCGCTATGCTAAATAAATTAAACTATTCATTCAAGCTGAAAAGCCTTTTAAAATCTTAAAAGGTAGCAGAGTATCTTCAGATTATGGATGACTTTGATGTCATTACAGTCTAACCTGTGCTAAAATAAATAGTCATAATTAAAACTAACATTACTCTTCTTTAAATCTAATCTTAAAATTTAGCCAACACATAAACAAAGAATAGTTTAATATAAATTAAATTTAAATAAATTAATTGCAAGCAGCATGAAAACTTTTGATACAAAGATAATTACAGTGACTGTGGTGGAGTAAATTAGCTTTCGGGTGTGTCTGGTATTTAAAAAAAAAAAAAACCATCTTCAACTGCTCTTTCTTTTTAGGAACTTCAATCCAGAATGAAACTAATCTAGTAGAAAAACTATCCTAGTAGAAAAATACCTTATACTCTTATTCACAGGTTAAATTGCTTGGAAGTGCTCCTGATTTTACTGCACATCTGACAGATGATGATGTAGGGCTTGTAAACGGTGCTGCATGCAGCCATGATGGTGTTTGGTCAAGGTCAGCTGGATGTGCTCTGCCTTCGCGTGTCATGGGTGCATGCAATATTCAAGGAGACGTGGTATGAGATGCTTTGCTTTCAGCATCATCCGTGTGGCCTGAGAAAGATTTTCTTGCCCAGAGACATGCATTTTCAGAAAGGAGAGCTGAAAATGCTAGGCTTTTTTTTTGTAGTCAGAAATGAAAATAAGTGAGAAAACCAAGGCAAGTGGCCTTATTTAGAAACACGCTACCATTCATTGTGTGTGTCTAGATTGCTTGCTTTTTTTTATTATAGGAAAGTTACAAATCTAGGACAACTTTTCCAAAAGAAATTGATTTCTGCTTTCTAGTACCTGCAATTTAATTCATTTCTTTCAAAGATACTCATTCAGACCTTCATGTCTTATTTATTTGACTTTTTTTTTTTAAAATTTTTCTAACCCAGGTGCTGACAATGTCCTGTTACGTGAACAACACAGCTTTTGTCTGGGGAAAACAGAAGAGGTCTGTATTCATTGGTCCTTTGATTAATGGTTCTTGAAGCGTTGCTTATACTGGGAAGCTTCTCTCTCACGGAGCAGATTTGTGAAGACATGTAAACAGTGGCTTTGCTGCAGGATTGAAATTGGGTGCACAGACTTGAGTAAATCTTTTGATGTAGATAAGGAAGACTGTGAATGCTGAGGTCACTGTAGGAAAATGTGCAAGTGCTAACAGCTGATCAGGAGCTGGCTTAAAGGAGGCTCCACTATACACACTTTTGCAGAAGACGTGTCACAGAGAATTCTGCAAGTATTTTCTTTGGGTTTGTCTGATCTTCACTTCTTCCTTCCAGTCCTGTGCATCATCACAATAGCTGCAAAATGTATATACATCCATATATCACATCATCACATAGCTGTAAACATATATATATACACATGTAAATAACATGTAGGAAATTCTGTCTGCAGAATCAAGGCAGTAAGAACTAGATGGAATAAAGCACCTACTTGCCTTCCTTCCATGTTCCAGGTTCAAACCAGATGCTTCATGACTCAAAGACTTCAGACAGAACATTTACATTCTGTTAATGGCTAGCCATCTTTTTTCTGTGGAACAAATACATATAAAATGATTAATGTTTAAACTCTGGTTTCCGCCGGCGAGTTTATGCTTCAGAGAGGTATATAGCTTTAATGGCACAGAATTAGAATAAAAACTGTAGTGTTCTGAATACAGTTTTCTTGTTCTTGAAATCATCTATCTCTTTCTAATGTAGTTAGTTCGCTCATTCAACAGCTATTTTTAATGGGAGTTCCTGCTAAGCCTTATGTGTACACGTATTTTTAGAAATTTGGCAATTTTAGATATAACAGTGCTACATTATTTAAAAATACAAACTTGTGGAACACTCAGTACTTCTATCTTTCAGAATAACTGTTATATGCCAGTGTTTTATTTTTCTGTGTATTTGGATGCACATGTACTTTAGCTCTGTTCTTCTAACAGATTTCTCTTTCAAATGTTTTCCAGTAGGCTGTCTGCCTTTAAACCTTGAGTTTTTCTTTGCATTCTTTGGGGCAGTTTACCAGATACTTCTATCCGATCTGCACTTACCAGAGTGTCCATTGTGTTGAATTTTAGCACTTCTCCTGTGAAAGCCAGTTTCAACAGCTGCTTCTCAGTTTCTAGTAATGGTCTTTAAAGTGAATACATTCTTATTCAGGTTAAGGAGTTTGCTTTTTTATGATCCAAAATGTCTTCTTCTGTTGTTATAAACTGAATTTTACAGTGCCTTTATGGCAGGTGCAGTGTATCAGGTAAATTGCTTCGTTTTTCTAGACTCTCTACTGTGCAGGAAAGTAATCTTTTTTTGGAAAGGTTTTACATTTGACCTCATTTCTGTTGAGTTTAGTGGCAAGAACTGAGTTCTTGACAAATCCTTCCCGTGTTGCAAAATATCTGAGTAAAAAGATGATGCCTTAATTCCATTTCTGCTGCATTACTCATACTGTCTTACACTGATGTTCTCTAACCCTTAAAAACTCAACCTGAATTCATGTTTGAGGGCAAACATTGGAGTAGCACTCCCTGAAGCAGAGGTTTGGCCATCTCAGGGGGCTAGTGGTACAAAGGTGCAACTTGGCTACCTGAGGGGGTTCCTCCAGCTGCTTCTCAGCTGTGATGTTTGGTGGGCAGTGGTGTATTGATGTGACACCCGGGCACCTTGTTTGGTGTTTGACCTCCCTCCACTGCAGCAGGGGAGGGATGATGTTTGGTGGTGTGGAGGCGGAATGGTCTCTGCAGCCACTTCAAGAAACGCTTCTGCTTGGAACTTGTCTAGGGGTAGAAGGATTGTTGAGATCATGAACAAAATCCAAGTATTTGAAGAAATAGTTTGTAAGAGATCCAGCTTGTACATAGTATGCTGTTTCCACAGTCAGTGGTGAAGAATAAATATGTAACACAAGAACTAGCTCTATCTCTTGTTATTCCAGGTCTGGGACTCTGAAAACTTCAAAGTGAGGCATGTGTCCTTCTGAAAGTTGAAAAGTAGCCCCCTGGTAGGGTCATGAACCCAAGACAAGTTTTTGTGTCTGTACTGATGTTTGGAGTAGCTGGTCTACTCCTCTTCATGTATCTACAGGCTTGGATTGAAGAACAACATACAGGTACAGGAGATTTTCTTTCTTTCTTTTTCTTCCTCTTTTTTTTTTTTTTTAAATGTAATTGCATCTGTTACTTAAAAGATGACTGTGAAGTCCAAATACATGTGGAAAACTGACGGGAGTCCCCCTGTTTGGCGGTAGAATGCCATTGAAAACAGACTTGTTTTAATTGCTACACTTCATATAAGCATTAAGAAATTTCTTAACTCACATGAAAAGATGCCCTCAGCTACCTAATCGTATTGTATCAGCTTCATCTGCAAAGGCAAGTGTTGCAAAAGCATATTGTGCGTGTGTGAAGCCAAGCAAGTCCAGCTTAGAAATAATTCTCTGTGCTGATTTTCTGTGAGTTTTGTACATTTTATTTTGTGTGGCAAAAAGGTTTTTTTGGAGAATTACTGCTATATCTTGTAAACAGAAGTGGGCTTCTAAGCAGCAAAGCTCATATGGAATCATCGTATCCTAATTTTTTTGTTGTGGGGGTTTTTGTTAGAGTTAGGTACTGCACTTACAAGCCTTTTTTAGATAAAGCCTCAGAGTCCTATTGCAACTTCAGGTAAATCTGCATTGGCTCAGGGTTACACTTCTGAATTGAATTTCTGTTTTTTCCCTATTCACCATATCTGAATTTACACCATATATTGATCAAGATATCTTTTTGGATGAAACTAAAACAGACTATTCACCCCAAGGTCTAATGGATGCTCGGTTCACTGGGTCAGTCTAGAGTTAGTCTGAAGGACACTCCCCCTTCCCCCTAAAATATGTATAAGGTGAATGTCAGTAAGGTCCTTAACACCCACTGATTTGCACTGCAAATCCACTTCTGTTGTGCCATGTTACTTGATTGCGTATCCTCGATTTTAGCTGTATACTTGTTTGGAGTTCTTTGTTCTGTTTTTTATTCCCCCACACACACACATTAACAATATAAAACATGCCCAACTTAAGAAGTCCTGACATTTGTACTTCATGTCTCTGTTGCTCAGCTTCCATTTCCCCTGTAAAATTCTTTATGGTATTCTGATAGTGTTGTGAAGAAATACATCTGTAAAACCATATTAGTCTTCTGGCTTTATTGATCTGCGCTTTTATTCTGTGTGAGGCGCTGGGCTCTATGTTTTGGAGAGTGGTGGTGAGGGGACAATCTACTGCATCATTCCTGCAATTGTTTGACAATGACCTTGAGGTTTATTTATTTTTTTTTAACTAAGTGTGATGATCACAATGTTAATTTTGGCTTGTTAGTGTTTCTGGGCTGATCCAAGGCGTTTACAAGCTTGTATTAACATAACTGTTAAAAGAGGTAGTATAGGCTCCCTTTGGAAGGGTCAACTGTAATCAGTTGTTGACACAAGTGTGCTGGCAGGAACAGAGCACGCTGGGGGGTTGGAAGGGAAGTCTTCCTTGAAAATCTCTACTCTTCTCAGGAATGTTAAGGGCAGATATCCTTGCTTTCAAGGTAGTTCAGGAATGTAGATGATGACTGTAGATTATTGATTTATTTACTTGCTTGCATTCTTCACATTCCTTACATCTTCTCTTGTGCTGTGATTAACCTTTCTTTCCTTGCAATGCTCTTTGTTGCTATTTCTCGCTGCGTTTTTTCCACTCCTTTCTTTTGTCTGTATCTGTCTACTATTAAAAAGAAACAGGAAAAATATAATAAAGGGCAAATTAGAACATACTGTGTTCATATGGGCAACTAGATGCTTTCTTTGGGGTTTTATTTGATGTATTGCCATAATCTTCTGGAGGAGAGAGGCTTCTCCTTGTACACATAAGTCATTTGCACGTGAAAACATTTCCATAGTAAAATGGAAACTATCAGAGAATAACAGAATGCTTAGTGAGCTTAAAGTGTGACTGCAGTTTTGAATGCCCTTTTGTCTCACTGAACTGCTGTTGTGAAGCACTCCAGCAAGATCCAAAAAAAAATAATTTTGGCACTCTCTTCACTCTCTAGGTTGTGCACATCAGGAGTACAGAAAAAAATAATTCTTCGGTGTCCGCTTTTGCCTCTTCTTCCAATTTAATATGTAGAGAGCCATTCTTTTTTATTTCAAACACCTGTATTTCTTCTAAACCCCCTGTAGCTTAGTTCTCTAATGTTCTCCCCTGTATGTTGCTTAAGAGTCAATATAAAATAAAACATATTTACATATTTACAATATACTTTGGTTACGGGCATTTTGCACTCTTTTTTCTTTTCTACTGTGTTTTTCATATTGCCACGTGCTGTGTACTGTGGCTTTTTTGGGGATAAGCTGTTTCTGGAGACTCCCAAACTGACAAGTATCTTTATAAGGATTTTATGTACTGCTTTAATCATGTCACTAGTTGCACAGCTGTAAAACAGCTAGTTTTAATCTACAAGTGGCTGAGTGTGTCATTTGATGTTCCATTAAGAAATGGAAAGTGCATCTCATGCTACAGGCTCATAGCACAGCAGTTGAGTAGAGATAAGTGTCTATTGTAGCCAGAACTATTTTTATCTTCCATGGTGCCCTGCTCAAGGCATTCATGTTTGCCTTTGGTTGCTAAAGGATGGAAAGTTGGCTGTATTTGAGTGTAGGAGAGTATCTGTTTTACACAAATATAGTGCTGCTGCTTGCCACCCTGTTCGTCTGAAAGACTTGGGGCCTTTATAAATCACAATCACTGGAAGAGATACTGCATTTTACTAGATTGTTGTTTCTGACATTCATACTTATTTCTCTGGCTTTCCTAGCTGTGGTGTGAATGATTCTCAACCAGATGTAGATTTTATGGGAAGTTGGAATATTCTGTGGTAATGCCCTGTTCCTTATTAGTTGTTGTCTAGACTGCTGTATTAAAGTCAGACTACTTACTTTCATACTCACCATTCACATTGCCACCTTTTCTCTTGCTGTTCATAACTTTTCAACTAGACCTTATGCCACTTCCCTTTCATAGTTCGACTTCTTCCTGTTTCCCCCTCTCTCTACTTGCTCTTTGCATGCCTGAGATCTCAACTGTAGTTTTATTCTCATTTGTCTTATTTTCCTCTAGAACAGATCTTCTCTAAACATCTTTTTTCCTGATTTACTTTTTCAAACTTACCTCATCACTCAAATTTATCCAGCACAGGAACACCTTCACTAATCTTTCATCTCATCAGTCTACCTCAGATGCACCCACAGGCTCAGCAGCTGGATGCATCTCTCAGTTCAGCCATGTCCTCTGTTCCCTCCCATTGTGCTTGGACTCCAAATTGTTTCCCATCACGTTCATCATCCCTATACTTTAACAAAGAGAAAATATTTCATTTAGAAGTGTCTAAGAAACAGCTGCTGGCTACATGGTGGTCCTCTCTGATGGCTTTTCCGAGACGTTAGCAGACTGAGGGAACAGGTGAGTTTCTTGGTTTGGCTCTGTGCATGGAGGGTATAAAGACAGAATGATATATCCTTACTTAAATGTATCAGAGACCTTCTGTTGGGTGTCTTCAGTTCACCTCAGTGGAACAGCAGGAAACAGAGCTGTTGAGAACAGTCTGACATAAGCGTCAACACATAGAGACTTCAGCTGGCCGAGAACTTCATTGACATCAACATTGATAATGTAATGTATATGGAGTGCTTCAAATTCTCCATTTATAAGTATATTCACCTATGTATAATTTCATGTACGTAACTGAAGCTTGATGTCAATTCAACTAAATCCCACAGTTTTACTTGACAGTTGCCCATACAGTCTTGCATTCTTCAGTGAAAGCATCAAATATTGTGGCACTGATTAAGAACAAATTACTATTTATTATATGCTTAGTAATTTCCAGCACTGTTAATCTTCTTCAGGGGAAGAAGACTGCTTCGTCTTTCAGAGTTGATGTTGGGTTTTATACTAGAAAATACCTGAATTAGTGGGGAGTGGGATTCAAAGGACACTTGCATTTTAATCCTGCGTTGTTATAGACACAAACTGGAGTTTTAATTTAGAAATTCCAATTCCATACTTTAAAACTTTTCTTTTTTGAAGAGGTTGATATGATTTAGTGTGACTGATGGCTACCAAATCATCTGAGAATATCTTTGTGAATAGATCTGCATGATGATCTTGTTGTGTGGGGTTTTCATGGGTTGCTTTCCCCTCTTATAGTCCTTCTTTTGTGAAGTATGCCTAGTAAATTTATAATTATTCAGTCTTTCATGGGGTGCAGTATGATCTCTAATTAATGTGAAGAAGGCTGCACTGCCTCTGTCCTCCCATTTCTGTTTCTTGACCATGGCAAAGTGTAACTGTTTTGTTTTTCAGCAGTTTTGTACATCCAACTCCTGAGTAGCTTCGTCATACAGACTTCATCCCCATTCCTCAGGCAACAGCTCTTGTTTTTGTAGAAGTATCAGAATGAAAATCCAGATAAAAGTCCCATTTTAAGAAAAGTTTGAGATTCCACGACCCTGCATGATCCATGAGCTGGGAAAACTATGTAAACAATTTAGTCTCCTACTGCTGCAACCAATCCAGGCTGTATCCATACTACTCAGCATAAGCAGGTGGACTTTTTCCCCCACTTTGCCAGACTTGATAATTCAAGGGGATCTTTTAGGTCCTTTGGTATAAGTCCATAGAGCAAGATTCTTTCTTACTTTGACTCTCTAAATAGCAAATGAACATGTGTCTGTATGCGGTAGGTATTTAGTCTTTGCTGTTTCTGCAGGTTGATTTTTATTTAAACATTGCCTAAGTGGAGCAACACAGATATGGCTTGAAGGACAGTTCATATGCGACAGATTGGAAAGGCGACTGTATACACAGTTTTCCCAGACAGTCTTCAGTAAATACACTAAACTAATATATTTGTAGAAACCAGGTTTGTAAATAAAGGAGAAAAGGACACTGCTCAGTAATGGTTATTAATCATGAATAATTTAGTTCTTTTAGTAACCTTGAAATATTTCTGTTGTCAAAGGCTTGGGTACTTATGGAAGTCTTGCTAACTTTGCTGGAGGCCACTGATATGGCAAGCAAATCTCCCTGGGTTACAATGTCCAATTACTAATGAGGCCGTTCTAATGATGCTGGGTCTGTTTAGGTTTTACCCTTCTGTTTAGAATATGCTGTCTTCTCTGCGTAAGGTGTTTTTACTTCTTTGCTTTTTTAAGAATATGCTTCGTTATTGGATTGAAGCACAAAAGCACCACTTCAGTTCCAGAAAGCCCTTTCCTGAAAAGCTGATCATTCAGGAAACAAAGCCCTGCAATTTTGTTTTATCAGTGCACTGAATATGTGATACAGTACCATTGAAGATGTACATATAGCCTTGCAAAGCAAGAAGGACGAAGAGGTGTGTTTTACCCAGCAGGTCATCATTTAGAAGTAGAAAAATTTTAGAGATAAAAGTTTCTCTATTCCTGCCTTGCTCCGTTTTGCTTGAGTGTACTGCGCATTTTCAGAATAACAAGTGGTTGCTGCTGTAGTATGCTTCAGGCTGCTTACCTCTCCGTCTGATGTTGAATTGCTTTGGTATATTTCTTGATTACAGACAGCCCTATTAGAACATATGGTGTGGTCTCTGCAGAAATCCAAGGGAAACCTTTGGTTTATAACTATAATTAAATCAGAAATCCTCATATTTGCTTTTAGTGTGTGCATATACATATACGTGTGTGTGTGTACATTTATTTTTAGTATCATCTTTATTTCCCTTCTTTGTGTGAGAGTAGGGACTGCTGGTAGGAAGAAACATATTAGACAGAGACCTGTGTTCTCACCACAGATATTTGTTTACAAGGGGATCTGTTTATACCAAAGATTTGTTTTGGTGTTCAGTCACAAAAGTCTTTTGTGTCTTTTTGCTTTCATTTTACTCCTTGTTTCTGTAAATAGGTTATTGGTATAAACTAGGCATAATTCTTGATAATGCAACATCTGTGAAATAAACTATAAAGATCGTGAGGCTGACAGGTTACAAGAAATAAGAGCTATTTCGGTGTACAAAGGATTAATGTCCTGCACATTATGTGTATGGTTTAGCTGGGGGGAAAAAAAGAAAAAGTGATTTATGACTCAGAGCAAAATGTTCAAGGAAGAGGAAAATTTTCTTTTAACTTTTTTTTAAACATGTAAAAAACCACTATTTTTTTTTTTGCTCTTTTTTGGTTTAGAGGTAATCACCATGGCATGGCAGCATGGAGAGTGGCTAGGCTTTCAGGGTCCCTGCTGCCTCAGACAACCGTTTCACATACCTTGTTCTATTTATGTTAATAGCATATTGAAAGAAAAAGAATGTTTCTACATTTTTACAGCACTTGTGGAAAGGATTTCATAACTATCAGTTTGAAACTGGGAAGATTCACGTTACATTAACATACAGCGTTTTCCTTCTCAGTTCCTCCAACCTTGAGCCTTGTGGCTGTCTTCAGCCACAAAGGAGAGTTAATTGGGCACTGTCAAATGCTATATTTGAACAGACAAAAACCAAACCAACAGACAAACAAAAAAGAACATAAGAAAAAGAAACAAATAAAAAAACTCTCCAAAGTTTGTTCATTTCTATCCAAAGCCAGGGTCAGTGATCAAATCGGTGTACAGGCTCCTTTTACTATAAATATTCATTTCTTAAGAAAACTGCAAAATATGCTGTATTTCAGGCATCACCCTGTGTATAAGTGAAACTATTCCCCAGTGTGTGTGAGCCATACTTGATGGAAAGTGAAGGGGAATAAACATATCACAAACATCTGTTTAATTTGGATTTCAATTATATTTTATCTTGATTTAGCAAAGACATGCAGCAGCACCCTGTACTGCCTGGAAAGCCTTAGTTTGGCAGCAAGTGGCTATCGTATTTTGAAATCTAGAAAATATTATCTGCTGCAGTAGTTCTTTAAGAATGCCCACTCCTTCCAGTCCCCATTTACCTGTATATAGTTCTGTAATATTCTAAGAAAAGAATAGGACATCGTCAAAGCTAGCCCTTTCCGAACTAATAGTTGAAGAAAGGAGTGTAGAGGCTGTTAACTTAAAAATTAACTTTTTCACTCTGTTTTGTTGATTTTTTTGGAGGGGATTCAGGAATACTGCAGGGCAGAAACTCTGGAGTAGTAGGAGTGGGATACAGGGTGACTGGTGTTGAGGCAGTGATTGTAAAGAATTCAGTTCAAGTGCAGAGAATCTGCGGTGAGCCGAGAAGACAATAGTGAGGGAAAAACTCAAAGGATGTTGTTGGCTTTGGAAAGTTGAGTTTCTGGAGAAGCAAGGATAGCAAGGCAATACTTGTCTCCTGGCAAATAATTTCATTGCCCTAGAATGTAGTGGATGATGGCCTAATAGCCACAAAATTTGACATGCACCTCGGGGGACAGCTTCTGCATGTCATGAACACAGGCTAACATCCAGAAAAGTAACCAAAGATCAGCAGCCTAAGGTCAAGAATAATCAGAATCAATATTAAATTTCACTGTGAGCAAATGCCAGGTGAAAGAAGAGGAGGTGATAATTAATTTTATATTTAATGTGATTGGAACTGAGCAAGTAATTTCAGTACCAATTATAATCTGGCAATAGAAGAACTTAGCCATCTGTACATATATCTATGGGTGAAGGCAGAAGCTGTTACAGGTTTGTAATAAGTTTCTGCTACAGATATAACCTAGGCTTAATATAAGCATGCACTTAGAAACAGTTCAAGTGAGCTTGAGGTTATCTAGAGTCACACAGTTGTGCCTTAGGTAAGTGCATATTGCCTCTTGGTAAATTATTTGTAAGACAAATTAGGATTTGTGATTTTTTGGTTTTGACTATGATTGACTAGGGAGATGTGGTGCATGTTCTGTTAGCTGCAGCTGGAAGCACTCAGTTGTGTTAAACAGAAATGGGGAAAATATCAGTGCCTCATGCTTCACCATTCATCCACAAAATAGCTCTGTTAAGGAAAGAAAATATGTCTAATAGGAAATAATAAATGTGGTAAACATTGTGCACAAAGGCAGTTTTTTCTCTGACTCATACTTGGTATTCTTGCTTAAACTTTTTTAAAAGAGCAGACAAACCCTCAAAGAGAAAGAAACACAGTTGTTCCTGAATTGTTGCCAAAACCCCACAGTTTTTTTGTTGCTCCAAGATGTGTGCCATGAGATGTCACTATGACGTTGCATAACCATACTGTGTTTTCAGAGAACCATACAGATAGGCGATAACGTTATGTTTAAAATGAAGAGTGTATTCCTGCTCTCTGGCAGCTGTTGATGGTTCGCAAACATGCATTTTTGCAAGCCTTAGTGTGAACAAGGGTCTTACTTTCTTGGGTCAGGATGTGGACCACGGATCTGCAGGGAAGACACTTGTGCAAATGATGTTTTCTCTGTGCAGCCATAACTTGTGGCATGATGCCCACTGCTCTAGTTTCCTCAGGAAGCTGTCCACTCTGGCACCATTTCAGTGGGAATGAGAACAGAGCAGTGTGCATGCCAGGCAGTTTTCTTGGGAGGGTCGGCCACCCAATCGGAGGGGGCACAATGTCAGGTTCATGCTTGTGAGGGACACAAACAGCCGAGTGCCAAAAAGCTGTTCTTGAGAGGGATTAGCAGGAGAAGGGCCAACAGCTCTGTTGTTCATAGAGGACTTTGGGAAAAACAATGGGGTAAGAATAACTGTAGCTCTTTCATTAAAGGATGGCTACTAGTCATGGAAGCTTTTGGTTCCTTCAACCAAATATCCTCAAGCCCTATTACTTCTCAGATTTATTCTTCTTGGCTTTGGTGTCATAATAGTGACAGCTGAAGGAGAGGGTCTTCTTAGCAAAAGCTTAATAAAGATGGGTCAATAGATCTTCCCATTTTGCTCCACTAATTTATGCAAAAGTATTCCTTCCTGACAAAATATGTAGTGACAAAATAATGCAGTGGAGTCTGTGTTGCAATAGTTATTGTACTAAAAAAAAAAGTTATGGTATATTAAAGTATTACAGTACACTCTTCAGGTGAAGCATGGCAAGAAATCACATGTAGAAATATTAATTTTATTTTTATTTTTCTTTGATTTTGGCTCTTTCTTGCTATCATTAAAGATTCAGTAGTGCACAGTATGCCTTGTCCACTACTGAGAACTAATGGGCTACAGTCGTTGACACAGGTCATTGCACTTGAATTCTTTGTAAAATGTAGCCTGTTACTTTAAGCATGTTACATACATAATTCATTAAATGTCATTGCTTTATAAATTCTGTAATTATGGTCAAGAATTATGGTACACTTTCCAGAGAGGTCTGTAGCTCTGTTCTTGATGTAGGGACAAAGAATCAAGACTTTTCATGAACTTCAGCTTGATTTGGAAACACTCAAACTGAGTACCTCCACAAAACAATTATTAATAAAGGTAATAAATTTGTTCTCATCAGGAACTGAAATTTACATAGGAATATAAGATACTCAAGTTGTCTACCTTTTCTACTTATTAGCAGTCCTCTAAGAGGTCATCAAATATGTAAATACAGACACTGGTGAAGAAAAAAAATCTATCATGTTCTCTGATGGGAGAGAAAGAAACAGGGCAGGTAAGTTGGCAGAGGGACTGGAATTTACTTGGATGTGTTTTTCTCTTTTTTACTCTCTTGCTGTGGGAATTGCTGAATTATTAATGCAATAATAAAGTCCATTTGATATGAATAGACTCCTAATCACTAAAGAAATTATTTGTAGGAGCAAAATTATTAGAATCGGAGTTGGCTGGCTGGTGCCTGATTAAATGATATCCAATGAAGCAACAAAATGTAAAACAAGTGCATTTTTACAAGAATTATTTGATGATTTTTCTTCTTCCTCTGTGTGATTTTATGTCAAAGATTTGCTACTGCAGTCTTTGGGACTGGTGGCAGAGAGAAGAAGATGATAAACATCTCTCAAAAAAACCCTGACTTTGCCCCAGACTTTCAAATTAGTTTCACTGGGCTGGTGGGGGCAACACAGAGTGTATGCGAAACACAAGAAATAATATCAACATGATTATTGTACTTTTCCTATATTTGTTTTTTAATTTGCTTTATCCTCTTACAGGTGACAAAATTAATTTCACCCTACTTCTTTTCTGTTACAATATTTCACTTCAGTGTGTCTATTTTGAAGACGAGCAGGCAGATGAGACTGGGGTTATGTAGGCTGAGGTAGTTGCAGTGAGGTATAAACACTTCATGATTTATTTAACCTTTGAGCAGAAATTCCTTTCTGGTAGAATTAATCTGCAAATAGCTGAGGTGTGCTACCTCTTAAGTTATGATTCATTATGCAATATAACAAAACTATACTGGTATCAGATTTAGGACTGATGTATGTATAAATATAAGCCAGATAAAACTGCCAGGTACTGTGACTGATGGGTAGGTTCAAGGTATTCTAGGCAGGTAGAGTCAGTCTGCCTTGCCTCTCTAGCTACAAAATTATGCATATTGTACAACTGGTAGTAATATGCAGTAAATAAAACATTATGGAACAACAATTGAAAGTCAATTTAAGCAAAGACTAATCTGAGATGGACAATACCCCACATAAGTAATCTATGTTCTTGACAGGGGTTAATCTTGGTATTTTAAATGGACTGATCTATGTGGACTAGTATCGACTTAAGGCAATCATATTCATGATTTAGGGGAGGTCATCTGTTCATTTTGCAAACTTCTGCTATTGTTTCAGCATTTGTTGGTGCCTGAAGACCAGGTATTTCCTCTGGGTCTCAGGTCTGCCAGGACTCCAAAGCTATTAGCACAGCACATTTTTGGTTTCCTTGCCCCTACAAGGGCCAAAGATCCAAGAAAGAATCAAAAAGGCTCATTCAGTCTGTTCAAAAATGCATTGGTTAAAGCTCATACATTCACTAGCAAATGTGTTTTGTTTTGGTTTACCCCCTGAGGTAAACCATAGCAAAAAAGAGATTCAAAGGATGGTGGAAAAAAAGTGAATGGTTTCTTGATCCTTGATGGTAGGAAAGGAGATTAAGTCTGGTGCTACAGTTGTTTAACTTCTGTTACAAGATACGTGTTAAACCTACGTTGTACTAGTATATATTTATTGTACATGTTAATATTTTTCATGATTTAGTATTAATTTGATCCAACTACTTCTTGGTAGTTCCTATCACTAAAATATTTTTGTCCTTTGACTATGTTACTTCTCACATATCAGTTGTTAAATTGTCTATCATTAAATCATGTTCCAGTGACACCATTCAAAGAAGACTATCATCACACCGTTAGCTATTCTGAAGCGTAGGAAATGTAAAACTAATATTGCAGGTGTGCTATGACTAACCTGGCCAAAACTGTGGGTTTGGGAAACTTCTGATATTTCAGGTTTTTCCAGAACTCCAGTTCCCACTGTGATTTCTTTTCCTGCCCTCCAAATATTTGGAAGAACTTAATGTGGCTGCAGTTTGTGAAGGCTTACAATGGATAAATGTGTAGGAATATCAACTTTTTTATGGTGAAAAGTAAAATTATCTTCACCATGTTAAAAATCACTCTGTGCCAAAAAGGTCTGTGCTTCAGAGGATGTTGATGCTTCTACTGATCATATAAGCGATCTGTAGAATTAACAAAGAATTTTTTTGGTGCAAGGAGCACTGAAGTTTGACCAACTGAAAATACTTAAGTGTCTGTTCCTGCTTTCTTTCTCAATATTCTCTTTTTTTGGCTTTTGTCGTTTTACTCTGATGCGATAGCGCGCATGTAGAACAAGTGTTTGTGGGGTAAAGGTAATGCTTCAGGTATTTATATTGTTACAAACAGTCACATTTTTTTCTTCAATAAATAGCAATGAAACTGAGCAAATAAATACGTTTGAATTTCATGTAATGCCAAATACTCTGTCAATAGAAATGTTCTCTTGAAACTGTACATGTCTAGGATTGTTTTCCAGCTACTAATATAACAAAATATTTGTTGTGGGGGTAGGAGTTATAATCTGATATCTAAGCATCTAATGGAAAGTAACAGTAAGCATTTTTATGTGGAGGCTTTGTGTTGTAATGGTGCTGTGAGCTGGGGAAGGAGGAATGGTGGAAGGGAGAGAAGGCAGACCCTGAAAGGGAGGTGAAATAGGTTTGATGGTGTGACAATCAGCCCTTGGGGAAAAAAATGCCTGGAACTAACAAACTGGGTGGGTCCAACAAAAGCAAAAGGCCCAGATTTGACTCCTGTGCATTTTCTGAGACAGAGAACCGTAATCAAGGGGATCATAAATAGTCTTTTGAGTGAGGAATGTTTAAAGGACATGACTTAGTCTTAGACTGCCATAAATCCCAGTGAGGGGAAGCATTCAGACTTCTATAAACCTGGAAGCTCTAAAGTTTCAATGAGAAATGCTATTTGAGCTAAGCAAAGGGAAGTACAGTAGTAAGATGATCACTGTCTCCCACATAAGACATATCAGGTCACCTTTAGCTTTGGTTACCTCAAGTAGAGGCTTATGAAGGCAGTTTTATTTGGTAAAGAAGAACTAGAACTAAACCAGGTCTGGTCCACAGGTCTCTCAAGCTTTGCCTATTGTCTCTGCCACAGTACTTAGGGCAGACTATCTAAAAATAAGGCAAGTTTATAATAATATTTCAGATAATTTTCTTTACCCTTTGTGATTTATAGTTTAGAGGCTTACTTGATTGGAGATGTGTTCAGTAGCCCTGGATTATTTCTTTCATCAGTTTGTATCGTGTCGTCTTGACTGATGCCTTTCCTCCAGGATTCCTCTGTTGAGGAGTGCCCACCTTGAGTGTACTGGAGACTCCTAGTAGCTGTTTAATTCTATGGAAATATTCACCAGAATATGATATTGTTGGATCATTAAAATAGATTTTCCATGTTCTGTCCCAGTAAGAATGTCATTTACTGATCATAAAATAAAAAAGTAACTAATAGGTAATTAGCTCAGCAGAACATCCTGGATTACTTCTTTACTTTCTTGCTACCTTTCTGTGCTTTTCTCTTGCAAAAACTGTAAGTCAGGAGTGATTGTTTGTATCACTCAGCTTTGTACCTATTAAAGAATTGAAAGTAACATGGGGAATGTTGTTTTCTTTTTTTTTTTTTAAAGGGGGAAGATATCTATTTAACTGTACTCTTGACTGTTCTGGGATTGACTGCTCACATGTGTAAATAAACTGTCTTTCAAGAAGAGAAATCAAACTGACTCTCAACAATCAGAGATCCAATAGATGTTTGAGAGAATGAGGTGTAAAGCACTTTCTCTGTAACATGATGATTAGAATTTATAAAAAATTAATAACAGGTAGAACTGCACTTCTCCAATGAGGCCAGTAACGGAAGTGAAACGATGAATAAATTAATGATAATGCAAAAAGTGCTTTTTAAGGAACTGTTTTTTGATTCAAAGCAATATATGGTTTTGATTACATGGATTTTTTTTTCATGCTTTTGATGAAACATGCATCTCTTAGTGCCTAAGATTGAAAGGGAAAGAAGTGAGGATTTCTGTGGGTTTTTTTTTTTAATAAAACATCAAGTGTTCTGAATGCCATATTTGCTTAATGTTGCTTGTACATTGATTAGAAATGGAGCTGACAGTCTGATCTGGGCAAAGCATTTGCAGAGTATGGATAGCTGATAGAAAAGTGAGGTAGCTTGGGTTTTTCATCACCATCTAGGATGGAGTATTAGTGTATCAATCAGCTGCAACACCTTTGGGAACAGAATAATGATTAAACAGCGTTTGTGAAGCTATTGCCATTGCCCTTTCGACTGCTTAGAGGAACTGACCTGCTGCCATTTCAGCTCAGAAGAGCCGTCTGTCATTCGTGGGTGTAGGTCCACCAGTTCACTTCTCCAGCTTAGAGAAACTGAGTGTCTGACAGCAACTGAGGGTGTTCGGGCTATGAAACTGCTGCCTGAACTTTAGTGGAAAAAAATTCAATTTTCTGGTCTTAGCCAACAATTAATGAGGAAGGTGACAGTAGAGTCAAGTGGCCATTGCTGAGAGAAATTATTCAGATGTGAGGGATGCATGAACGGAAGAAAAGTAACTTCATCAATTTGCAACAATTTAGCTAATCACCAACAACGACCTTTTTTCTGAGGGGGAAAAAAAGCCACAAACCTGTGTGGGTCAAATAAAGGCTCTAAGAGAAATAATAAGTAGTACTAAATAGATGAAAGTAACTACAGTAACTTTCATTTAAAAAAAATTCTTTTCCTGAGAAGAGTTTACACTTGGAAAAGAAAATATTTGGAAAATGAAGCTGTAAAGACTTTTTTAGTGTTTTTTAAGGATATATTGTTTCTTTGCATTTCAGAAGAATTATGATTAAGTAAATTAAGATTAAGGTCTTCTAAAAATCTTTCAGAATGATTTTTTCTGTGTAATATGATTTTATCAAGTAGAAAACAAACACAAACCAAGAATAGAAGTTCTTTCTTGCTTATTTCAAAGGAAAATGTAATAAAACTAAAAATAGCATTATTTAATTTCTGGATTTTTTTTTAGGAACTATTTTTTAATTCAAAGCAATATATGAGTAGCCTAAATTCAGTGTCCTCTTAAAAATGGAAAGAAATTAGTGTCAGATTTTCCTTCAGAAGATTAACTGAGGTTTTTACTAGCTGTTACAAAGACCCCTTAAACTTGTGCTGATATATTGGAGATGTATTATAGATAACTATTTGAATTTAAGAGTGAGTAGGCAAAGAATAAAGTGTCACATAATTTATTTGACAAATGTACTTTTTTTTTAATTAGGTACAGCACATCATAGACTATTAGCAAATATTTTGTGCTCTGTCCACTCAGGAAGGATTCTCTCATACAGACCTTGCAACAGCAATCGATTAACTTTTGATTTGAGATTAACAGACCTCAGGATTTTGTGAGCGAAGTCTGTCTTCAGAGTTTATTGAAGCATGGAGAAATCAGTTCTGTCTGTCCTTTGTTGAAACTGGGTGGGGATATTTAGTTCAGTTAAGTTTTCTCATAGAAACTGTACTGTCTTTTGTTGGAACTGTTAGTTAAAGGTTGCCTTCCTTTTTAATTCAATTCCTGAAAGTAAGAAAAAGGCAGCATTCACTCACAGATTAAATAATCTTCAAAGTAGATCTGATCAAACATTTTAAATCTTCCAGAAAGTAACATTAAGCCCTCTCATTCTATTATATCCTTCTTTTATGCATTTGTTGTTTGAAGAAGCCTTTTGTTTGTAAAAATTTGTATCTTTCTTCAAAACTAAATTTTCTTGGGGAAGAAGTCAGTCCTGAAGAAGTCTATTTTCAGTAACTGTCCAGCAAAGAGATGCAAGAATATGTATTTCAAATTGCTGAACCTCTGCTGAAGGACTTCAAACACTTTGTTCATTTGGAAAAAAAAAAAAAGTCGTCTAACTGCAGCCTATGCACATGGCAACTGTTTTGAGGATGACTTCTAACCTGGTATTTTCTGTCAAACAGCCTGTCCTAGTGGGTGCTGTACTGAAACAGTAAAAACTCACTTTTGAATATGAAATGATTTTTGAGAAGATAGAGAGCATCATGCCTTCTATATGTAATGCAAATGGATAGGAGAAAGTGACATATACACTTGCTTTTCATTGATACACTGACAAGCGGTAGATGGGACTGCAGGTTTATTCATGCTTCATACTTTTTTGCCTGACAGTAGAAATGCCAGTATAAATTTGACTCTTGTCTTGCTTAAATTGCAAAATGTCAGTCAGTAGTTGCAGTGGTTTATGGAAATGAGGGTAGTGTCATCTTACTTCAGTGTTATGCTTTTCATGCTTTAAGCAAATAAGACCACTTTCATAGCTCACTTTTAGTCTGAAAAGTTTGAGGTATTTTGGGTTTGAGCAATAGCCCATTTTAACATATTTCCAAAATGGTACTGGACATGACATGACTGTTGCCACCAAGATACCTGAATACTTTCAGCCCTTGACTATAAAAACCCAAACTGAATGCCTCTGAATGCCCTAGGGTGTAAATAACCCTGTAGTGGATGGTGCTGCTCTTCCACCCCTGCTTGATTATGTGCTGTTACTCTTGCAGGTTCTAAGTCAAGAAAATTACAAATGGAGGTTTGCTGTAGTATTTTAACCCAGGACATTAATAGATTAAGGTTGTGGAGTCATTTGACCCTCAGTTTAGTTGCAGAAGATCAAGATTTTTCATACACTGTTGAACTATGGTGATGACACACGAATAACGGAGTTTTGGATTGGTCTTCTGCATTAAGATTTCTGCTGTTAAAAAAAAAGGAGGGTAATTGTCATAGAAGACTCCCTTCTCAGGGGAACAGAAGGCCTCATATGCTGATCTTAGCTATCCCACAGGGAAGTCTGTTACCTCCCTGAGGGCCAGGCTAAGGATGTTATTAGGAAGCTCCCAGATCTGGTAAAGCCTTCCGATTATTACCTACTTCTGGTAATGCAGATTGGCAATGATGAGGTGGAGGAGAGATGACCAGAAACAATAAAAAGGGACTTCAGGGCACTGGGGCGGAGGCTAGAAGGATCAGGTGCACAGGTTGTGTTTGCCTCAATTCCTTCAATTGCAAGGTGTAATACCAAGAGGTGCAGAAAAATGCACCAGATTAATACTTGGCTTAAAGGGTGGTGCCATCATCCAATTTTGGGGCTTTTTAAACATGGGGAGATCTATACAGCACCTGACCTACTGAGATAGATGGGGTTCAGATGACTGTAAGGGGAAAAAACGATCATGGGTCATGAGCTGGCAGAGCTCACCGAGTGATCTTTAAACTAGATATAAAGGGGTTACAACCAGGTCAGTTGAAAATAACCCTGGGAAAGGCACAGCAACAATGGGAATGAAACCACTTGCCCAGCTGAAGTGCAATTGTACTGCATCGGGGGCTCCGGATACTTTGCCAGGGGCTCAGCTCAAGTGCCTTTATGCCCGCAGCATGGGCAGTAAACAAGAGGAGCTGGAGAGGCTTGCGTGCCTGCAGTGCTATGATCTAATTGGCATTACAGAGACATGGTGGAATGACTCCTACGATTGGTTTGTTGGATTAGAATGGTATAAGCTCTTCAGAAATGACAGGCAAGTGAGTTGCCTTCTATGTCAATGAACAGCTAGAATGCATGGAGCTCCACTTGGCAAGTGATAATGAAAAGACCAAGCACCTGTGGGCCACGGTGAAAGGAAGGGTAGGAGACATTACAGTGAGAGTCTGCTATGGATAGGCCATGTTGGCCAGGAGGACCAAGTGGATGAGGCCCTTCATAGACAGATAGGAGTCGCTGCTGGTTCACAAGCCCTGGTCCTCATGGGGAACTTTAACCTCCCCACTATCAATTGGAGATACAACACTGCAGGGCATAAGCAATCTAGGAGATTCCTGGAATGCATTAGTGATAATTTCTTCCTCCAAGTGATAGAGGAACCAATGAGGAGAGGTGCCATGCTAGACCTTGTTCTCACCAACAGGGAGGGGATGGTGGGCAATGTTAAGCTCACGGGCAGCCTTGGCCTCAGTGACCATGAGACGGTGGAATTTAGGATCCTAAGGGCAGTGAAGAAGGGGAAGCTCAGCAAGCTTGAAACCCTTGACTTCAGAAGAGTGGACTTGCATCTCTTCAGAAAGCTCCTTGGTAGAGTACCATAGAAAAAAGCCCTGAAGGGACTGAGAGCTGAGGAAAGCTGGTTAACTTTCAAGAATCATCTCCTACAAGCTCATTCCTCAAAAGAAAAAATCACACAAAACCAGCAGGAGGCCTATATGGATGAACAAGGAACTCCTAGCCAAAATCAAATACAAAAGGGGAATCCACAAAGGGTGGAGGCAAGGACTGGTAGCCTGGAATGATTACAAGGAAATTACTTGTGATATCAGAAACCAGGTTAGAAAAGCTAAAGCCCTAATGGAATCAAATCTGGCCAGGGACATGAAAAATAACAGAAAAGGATTCTCCAGTTATGTGAGAGAAAAAAAGAAAAACAAGAGAATGTGGGACCTCTCTGGAGGGATACAAGTGACGTGATTGTCGACAACGTGGAGAAGGCTGAAGTACTCAACGACTTTTGCTTCTGTCTTCACTGGTAACCACCTGAGCCACACTGCCCAAGTCACAGAGGGCATTGGCTGAGTCTGGGAGAGTGAAGAACCACCTAGGGTAGGAGCAGATCAGGTCTGGGAACACCTAGAGAACATGAAGGTGCACAAGTCCATGAGACCTGGTGAGATACATCCATGGGTCCTGAACGAGCTGGTGGCTGAAGTTACTAGGACATTAGCCATCATATTTGAGGAGACACAGCAGTCTGGCAAAGTTCCCACAGATTGGAAAAGGGGAAACATAACCCCCACTTTTAAAAGGAAGGCAAAGAAAACCCGGGGAACTACAGACCAATCAGCCTCACCTCCATGCCAGGTAAAATCATGGAACACATCCTCCTAGTTGCTGTACTAAGGCACATGAAAAATAATGAGGTGATTTGTGACAGCCAGCATGGCTTCACTAAGGGCAAATTGTGCCTGACTAATTTAGTGGCCTTCTATGACAAAGCTACAGCCCTGGCTGACATGGAAAAAGTCATTTACCTGGACTCATGCAGGGCATTTGACACTGTCCCACATTACATCCTTGTCTCTAAGATGGAGAGACATGGACTTGATGGCTGGACCACCCCGTGAATAAAGAACTGGCTAGAAGGTTGCACTCAGAGAGTTGTGGCCAACGGATCAATGTCCACGTGGAAACCAGTGACAAGTGGAGTTCCTCAAGAGTCTGGGTCCAGTGCTGTTCAACTTCTTTGTC